>NW_021180649.1:0-1379 GCF_002162155.2 Triticum dicoccoides | reverse complement strand
GCTAGAACGGGGCTCGTTGTCGACCCTTAGTGTTGCACGGGCAACGACGGGCGCTGGAGGTGCTGCAACGGGGTGTCGCCACAATGCCACCGACGATGCATATGCTACAAGGCAACCACCGAGGCTGCAACGGGGTCGCGCTAGCGCATCGGTGATGACGACTGCTAGTGTTGCGATGCAACATTCGTCGATGGCTCTCGATGCTGTGATGCAATGCTAGCTGCCAAAATAGAGCCCTCGATGACGGTTCTCAGAGCTGCAATGTAGCGGTCGGTGTTGCAATGGAGTGCTTACCGACGAATCCCAATGCTGCAGAAACTAAAAGTATAACCACCCCTCGCCCGAACTGATGAGCCCAAAGTTTCCCTAGAATCGCTCAAGAAAAACAAAATCCCTCTTTCGTGAAACCCTAAGATAGGCGGCGGCGGCGGCGGCGGCGGCTGGGTGCGGCGGGCGGCGAGGGAACCGCAAAAGGGCGAGAGATGGCGGGTTTCAGCCCGGCAAAAGAGGAGGTGCGGACGCCTCATGAGTTGGAGATGCAGATGGAAGAGGGGGTCGTGCAGCGGAATCAGCCTCGTCTCAAGAGGAATCGAGCTGACCTTGCTGATGAGCTCGAGTTCTTCACGGACCTCCGCAATACGCTGATGAAGAAGAAGAAGAAGCAGAAGAAGGAGAAGGGCACGCCCGAGAAGGAGAGGTTCGATTCTTCCAACTCCTACCGTAATCTGGGCACGCAGAAGGGGCTTGGTTTTCTCGACAATCGTATCAAGGTCTTGCGCAAGCGGATGGGGATAGCCGCCGGAACTGCCCACACCTCCCCCGCGATCTCTGATCTGTCGGACCCCTCGGGGAAGCATATGAATGGTCTCAGTGATCTGAGTTCGACATTAGGAGCAGATCCAGTTTCAGATGATGATGATGGCGCTGATGGTTCTGGTGACGACGAGGAAGAGGATGAGATGGAGTGTGGCAAGCCAGCCATGGAGGAGGAGGGGGTCCAGAGGATCACCGGCTCCACACCAATTTCGGAGATTGATGCTGAGGCAGTGATGGAGGCAGATGCCCAAGATACCGATGTATCAGAGAAACCTGATCCCATTCCCACCAACACAACGGCAAAAGTGTCCATAAACGGTGATGGCCATGATCGAGCTGACACTGATTGTGTTGATGACGATGAGGTAGACAGAGGCAAATCAGAGGCACAATTAGCCAAGGAGAAGAGGGTGATGTCTACCGAGGAGCTCAAGTTTGAGTCCTTCCGTCGTGGCTGGGAGACTGCGTTTAGCCGACGCAGCGGCCACTTCCTTAACAAGAGTGAGTAGTAATTAACCATGCGGCTTTGTTTTCTCATTCTTGGTTAATTTAATTAGTTTACC
>NW_021180648.1:0-1142 GCF_002162155.2 Triticum dicoccoides | reverse complement strand
ACCACCAAAGCTTGCCTCCCGGGGGTGGCAATATGAGTCGGGTGATCAGATTGGTCGAATGTGATGGGTGTTTGAGACCACTTCAGATAATTTGCCTTTGCTGGGGCAACCATGTTCACCTCTCGGTTAATCACTTTCAGTCGACTTCTGCTTTCCACATCTGCAAAGATCATCAGAGTGGAGTTGATATGCGGATATCCTCCCTCACTGTCCTCTTTGTCTTCGGCCTTGTCCGACTCCTTCTCCTTGTCCTTAGACTGTTTCCCCTGAAACTGCTGGATCAGGAGTCGACATTGGCGAGTGGTGTGCTTTGGGTAAATGATATTCCCCTCTTCATCTTTCTTCGTGTGAATGTGACACGGCATATCCATCACGTCATTCCCTTCTTTATCCTTTACCTTCTTGGGGTTCCAGGATCCTTTTGGTTTCCCCTTAAACTTTCCTTGAATCACGGCCAGAGCCTCTCCAGGAGCTGCCGGTTCAGCCTTCCGCTTCTGTTTCCGACTGGTGTTTCCTTTTTCCGACTGACTCGGCTTGTGCTTGCCGCTTCGGAGTCGGTCTTCTTCTTCGCCGTTGGCGTACTTGGTAGCAATCTCCATCATCCGACTCAAGGTCATGTCACCGGTTCGACCAAATTTCAAACTCAGTTCTCTGTTCTTGACGCCGTCTTTGAAGGCGCATACTGCCTGATGATCAGAGACATTTTCCACAGTGTGGTGCAGAGTGATCCACCTCTGAATATACTCTCTGAGAGTCTCATTAGTTTTCTGTACGCAGACTTGCAACTCTGTCAATCCCGCTGGTCGCTTGCAAGTCCCTTCAAACGTTCTGACGAACACTCGGGACAGATCTTCCCAAGTGTAAATGCTGCTAGGAGGTAATTGAGTCAACCATGCCCTGGCAGAACCTTCCAACATGAGGGGCAAATGCTTCATGGCCACCTCGTCGTTCCCACCACCGATCTGAACTGCCACTCGGTAGTCTTCAAGCCAAGTTTCAGGCTTAGACTCACCAGTGAACTTGCTGACTCCTGTTGCCAACCTGAAATTGGGGGGGATAACTGCGGCTCTGATAGCTTTGCTGAAACATTCAGGACCAGAAACATGTACTCGACTGCTCGTGGGTACATCTCTGTCGAGTGC
>NW_021180647.1:0-1553 GCF_002162155.2 Triticum dicoccoides | reverse complement strand
TGAGAAATAACATCCTTGCCCTCGATGAATTGTATTATCGTCGACCACTTTATTGCCTTCCCACCAACACAAGCTTGTTCATGTTTGGTGTTATACCTTGAGTTCCTTGCTATCCAGCAATTGTTCTTCTTTACCTTGGAGTATTACCATCCTTTATGTCAAGAATGTTCTGAGATTTGTTCCACCTCTTGAGAATTCTTGGCATAGAAATACTTCTCACCATCACCATTCTTTATTGGTCCCCGTGTTAATTCCAACAAGTGAACGGTGTTGTTTGGATTCTTTCCTTCTAGCAACCCTATTTTTTTTGAAGTTAATGGTCGAAAGTTCATTCTTAGGCTATTGACTATTGAATCACCATTCTGACATTGGTCGTGCAACCCAACCCATATTTCGGGCGCACCTTTCAACCAATGTTTAATTGTGTATGTTTTCCTCGAGCATACTTCCTTATATCATTTGATCTGACCAATGTTATCTCCTTGTTCACTTAATTGTGGAAATCCATCTTTTGGGAATCTCGGTGAATTACCGTTGAGTTCACCAGACACCTCCTTGTCCTCTCCTTGGGTTAATGATGGACTCTTGATAACGGAAAACACTTCATAGTTCATTTCCCCGAGAATCTTACAATGTCATCTCGTCAATTTGCGTTGCACCTTTTCTTCTCAGGTATCCTAAGTCCGAGGTATCCTGACACCAATCGGATCTGAATCTCGGTCAGATATGATGGTTGGGACACCTTTCCAAGAGTTATGATGTTGATCCTTTGATGACCCGCTAACATGATGTCATGCCTAGCACCCCCCCGGCTGGAGGACCTATCATTATAGATTCCTTTTCAGCAAGGTTATCCATTCGTCCATGAGGAAATTGTAAGACTTATTCTACAAGTTATTCCTGATGGATCCTTCGTGTTTCCAAAGTCTGATCTTCACCTGAAGACCATGTCAATGCTATCTCGAAGCATGTCAATGGTACTCCGATTTTCAACAGGAACATTTGAAGCACGATGCTAAATTTTATTTATCACTTATCCTAACACCGTTGTATGGGTAATATCATGAGATTCCTTCCCCCTTACCTAAATGGTTTTCTACTTTATATCCTGTCATGGATATCATGCTCTGCTTGTCATTGGGAAGGATATACCCCTGAAATATGTGTTTAAACACATTTTCCTTTCCATTGTTCTATTTAATCTGATGATCATATTTTCCTTCCATTGTTGGTTTAACCTTTCTTGTGATCTATATGATCTGAGAAGTAATATTTTCCTGCTTATGTAAACACCTCGTTGTACAATTCTGTCAGTAAGACCCTGTTACTTTTGTTGATGACATTCCGGTAACCATCGATGGACGAGAACTTTGCCTACTGGTCCTCCTCGTTCAACGAGCAGGAAAATGGTTCTCTTCGTCCCTCGCCCTTGGTACCGACATTGTTGCCAACATAACTGACATGCTACTCTCTGACATGCCTTGCTATCGTGATCGTACAAGATGTCAGCCCCCCTTTCTACTTTTAACCCACATGATGGGCCCATAACCCAC
>NW_021180646.1:0-1121 GCF_002162155.2 Triticum dicoccoides | reverse complement strand
ACATTAGAATCATTACCAAGAAACGAAAGTACCTGGTAATTTAGTTGGCGTGCACGAGCTCTAGTAATTGGTCCAGTATGTATAGCAGCAGGGGCTGTGGGTGTAACAATTGTATTGATGTCCTCATCATCCTCCCCTTCTTGAAATGAAGTCGTCCTCGACGGAAGTTCATCTTCCTCACCCAAATAAGGCTTCAAATCTGCAATGTTAAAAGTGGGACTAACCCCAAAATCTGCAGGCAGCTCAAGTTTATATGCATTATCATTTATTTTCTCTAACACCTTAAAGGGACCATCAGCACGTGGCATTAACTTTGATTTGCGCAAATCGGGAAATCTATCCTTACGCAAATGTAACCAAACAAGATCTCTAGGTGCAAACACAACATGTTTTCTACCCTTATCTCCAGCAAGTTTATATTTAGCATTCATGCGCTCAATGTTTTCCTTAGTTAACTCATGCATTTTTAAAATCAATTCAACACGTTGTTTAGCATCAAAATTAACCTTCTCCGAAGATGGAAGAGGCAACAAATCAATAGGTGCACGAGGTAGGAAACCATACACAACTTCAAAAGGGCACATCTTAGTAGTAGAATGCAATGAACGATTATAAGCAAATTCAATATGAGGCAAGCATTCCTGCCACATTTTCTTATTATTCTTCAAAACAGCCCTAAGCATAGTAGACAACGTTCTATTGACTACTTCAGCTTGTCCATCAGTTTGGGGGTGACAAGTAGTACTAAAAAGCAGTTTAGTCCCCAACTTAGCCCATAAACATCTCCAAAAGTGGCTAAGAAATTTAGTATCACGATCTGAAACAATAGTATTTGGCACACCATGCAAGCGAATAATTTCACGAAAGAACAAATCAGCAACATTAACAGCATCATCGCTTTTATGACATGGTATAAAGTGTGCCATTTTCGAGAATCTATCCACGACAACAAATATGCTATCCCTCCCCTTCTTTGTTCGAGGTAAACCTAAAACAAAGTCCATAGATATATCCTCCCAAGGAACACTAGGTACAGGCAAAGGCATATATAAACCATGAGGATTGAGGCGTGACTTAGCTTTTTGACATGTAGTGCAGCGAGCAATAAAACGCTCAACATC
>NW_021180645.1:0-2150 GCF_002162155.2 Triticum dicoccoides | reverse complement strand
GTTCTTCTCTGGTAGAGACACTTTTTTCATGCATACTTACAATTTAAACTGAGACATTTTCTAAATGGATCCCGACACACCTATTCTGTGGAGATCTTTATTTTCTTATTTGGGCGGTAAAAGGGAATATTTCTAAGTTATATGCTTACATCTATTTCCTTCTTTATCGGTATGGTCTCTCGAACCTTTATTGATCTGATATGAAGAGAAGTAGAGCTCCATACATGGTAGGATCTACAATGGATTCCAACAATTTGACCAAGAGCTGGATAATTGGACGAAAGCAACATGAAGTATAGCTAGATAAGGAGCATTCTCAGCACTAGTGTTTGCTCATTTTTTGGCTTCCTCCAATATTCCAAACGGTTCGATAGACTGATTTCACACTTGCTAATCGCAAGTCTTGAATACAATCTTGTTGGGACTATTTATACAATGGACGTCGACGAATTTTTCACCCTTCTTCATGCAGTTGACATCCCTTACCGTACCCATTTCATGCAGTTTTAACCATTTTTTTGCAAGTGGAAATGAATACGAGCGATAGGATGGTCACATGATTTTGCACTTGCAGTGTGTGTATTCACATGATAAAACAGTTTCTGGATGACTTACTCCATACTCATGTCATGCTTTGGTAACACAAAAACAACATAGCATGTGGAATATTTCGTCCTTCTGTAAGATGCCGGTTAGATAAAAAAATAGGGGGTTTGGGTAATTTTTGAGTATGTGCATCTTGCAGCAAGATGGAGAGCCCAGGCGTGCCATCTTTCCATCATCTAAAAAAGTTAACTCTTCAACACACCCAGTTACCTTTTGAATTTGGATGTCAAGGGTCATGAGTTCGGATATGCTCTCTTCTAAATTACATTCAGTATATGAATATCCTAGAATATCAGAGGCGGACAAGAGACCATAGTAAGCATTTGTCCTTTTATGCATTTTCACTAAGATATTCATGGATATTAAAATATAGTTATTTCTCGCATATTTAAATTAGACAATGGTGTGTACACCCTCGCAATTAAAGGAGACATCGATGTGTGCAGTAATCGTTCTTTTTAAGAGCATCTCCAACAGCCGCGCAACATGTGGTGCACTAAAAAAGCATTTGCAGCGCGCTGTTCGCAAGTTTTTGGGTGGCGAGGAGCGCTTGCTCCAGCGGCCGTTGCAAATTATAACTCGCGCGAGGCGGTCCAGCAGGCGCTGCAAAAAAAAACTGCGCTATGCACACAAAACAAATAAAGACATAGATAAAAAAAAGTGATACATATAGATTAAAAAAATGTGATACATAGATAAAAAGCGATACATAGATAAAAAATGATACATAGATAGTTCATCTAGCATAGATAGATAGTTCAGATAAAAAAACGATACTAGAAGCTACTCCTAGTCGTTGTCCTCCTCCTCGCTTGTGTCGTCCGACGTATCAAGCCACACATCTTCCCACTTCTCATCGTCGCTACAGAAGAATGATGTCGCTCCCAGATCGCACTGTGATATCACCAATGCCTTCCGATGACGCATGTCCGCCCGTTCCATGCGCCGCCATGCTCCCCTCTCCGCCCAGAAGGCATTCTCGTTGGCGACGTCCTCCGGGTGGCGCTGGCGCCACTCCGCCATGGCTCGCTTGTCTGCCTCGGCGATGATGAGGTGGCGCTGCCGCCGACGATGTTCCTGATGGTCAGCATCAGTTATTAGCCACGGCGGAGGGGCGACAGCCTGCGCCTGCTCGCATGCTCGCACGTCCAAACGTCCTGGAAGTTCATCTGTTGGCGAGGCCTCTGGAGGCGCCACACCGCCGCGTCGTACGGGGACGGCTGGCGCGGGGGCCAACGGCCGACAAAGCCACCGAAACCTCCTTCTCCGAAACTCCCGACGGGACGGGACTAGCGGCAACCCCCATCACCTTTTTCTTTTTGTGCTTCTTCTTCTTGTTCTGGGTCGCAGCACCCGAGGCGTCAGGGGACCGATGCGGGGGAGAGAACCGCTCCGGCCGGGGGTCCCCCCCCGCCTCCGTTCGGGATCGACATCCCGAGGTGTACGGCGGTCGTCCCAATGAGCGATGTCGTAGGCACGGGACACACGGGCCTCATCAGCCCGTCGCTCGCCATGCTCGGACGAAGCCCCGCGAGGCGCGCCGG
>NW_021180644.1:0-1420 GCF_002162155.2 Triticum dicoccoides | reverse complement strand
TGGCGCAACCAAGACGATGAAACAAGGAGAAACATGCACCATCGAGGTTGTCGACAGTGCAACCGGCAGGCCGCTGGAGCCCCGCAAGAACGCCACCAAGTTTGTCAACCAATGCGGAGCCATTGTTAGAGACAACGTCTCGATCACCGTCCAGGAGTGGAATAAGCCAAAGAAGGCACGAATTGCTGGTTTCACTTTTGTCGATAAGAGAACAAAAAAAGATTGCTTCAAGAAGCTTATGGAACATTTCGTTCTACCTCTGGAATACAACAAATTCGATGAGGAGGGTAACAAGATTGAGGAAAACAAGGAGAGGAGGAGGCTAGTCAAACAGTTCGCTCTTCATAAGATGGCCGACGCATTCCGGAAATTCAAGCAAAATCTAGCCCATGACTTTGTCAAGCAGAACAAGACTCCGGATTTCAAAGGACAATATGAGAAACTAAAACATGATTGGCCAGAATTTGTGAAGCAAAAGAAATCGGAGCAGTTCATTCAAATATCGAAAAAAATAAGGAAAATGCGGCTAAGAAGGAGTACAATCATATTATGGGGCCAGGAGGGTATCGCCTTTGGGAGCCTAGGTGGGAGAAGATGGAGAACGAGTTGAGGGCGCGAGGAATCCGTCCAGGTACGGAGGGATGGGACCCAAGGGCCAAAAGCTGGTGGTACGGGCATGGGGGAACGCTGAACCCGGAGACAGGGGAGTGTGTTTACCGGGGCAAAATAATTAAACCCACCCAAGCCCTTATTGATGCAATGAGGGATGCTCAAGAGGGGAAGATCAAGTTCAACAGAGAGAACGACGCGCTGACAAAAGCCCTCGGGAATCCTGAACACGGAGGACGTGTACGAGGCATGGGGCACATTCCGTGGAAAATAGGGTTCCCCCAGAACGATGACCCGTACGGTTACAGAAGCCGGAAGAGAAAGATGGATCGGGAAGCAGATGTTGTGGCGTGGTTGGCATCGGAAATGGATGTGATGAAGAAAACCGTGAGTGTACTAGTAGCCGAAAGAGATGCAGCTCGGGCGCAGCATGAAGATCATCCAGCGGATCTCAGAAGCCAGCAGCGGAGAAGCAGTGTGGCTTCCACGGAGGCCCCACCGGCTGGTGCAGATGCACCGACGATCGAAATTACTGCACCGGAGCCTCTGGTGGTCGAAATTACTGCACCGGAGCCTCTGGTGGTCGAAATTACTGCACCGGAGCCTCCTCGCTACCCCGTGGACGATATAAAGGAGATGAAAGAATGTCATCTGTATTATCCTATCGGGAACATGTCCATGAAGGTAGCCATCGGCAGTGCTTTACCATGTTTACCTGGAGCACTCCACCACAACAACCCCATTCAAGATGGCTATGCTCGTGTCACGGTGGAGGACATAGTCCAAGGGTTTGAGGACCTGGAGATTGACA
>NW_021180643.1:0-1360 GCF_002162155.2 Triticum dicoccoides | reverse complement strand
ATCACCGATGATCAAAGTGCCGAACGGACGGCACCTCCGCGTTCAACACACGTACAGCCCGGTGACGTCTCCCACGCCTTGATCCAGCAAGGAGAGAGGGAGAGGTTGAGGAAGACTCCATCCAACAGCAGCACAACGGCGTGGTGGTGGTGGAGGAGCGTGGCAATCCCGCAGGGCTTCGCCGAGCACCTACGGGAGAGGAGATGTGTCACGGGAGGGAGAGGGAGGCAACCAAAGGCCTTAGGTATGATTGCTCCTCCTTTTCCCCACTATATATAGGGCCAAGGGAGAGGGGGAGGGCGCAGCCTTTCCCCCTCCTCCAAGGAAGGGGTGCGGCTAAGGATGGGGAGGAGTCCATCCTCCCCAAGGCACCTCGGAGGTGCCTTCCCCCTTTAGGACTCTTCCCTCTCCAAGTTTCCTTGCGCATGGGCCTCTTGGGGCTGGTGCCCTTGGCCCATGTAGGCCAAGGCGCACCCCCTTCAGCCCATGTGGCCCCCCGGGGCAGGTGGCCCCACCCGGTGGGCCCCCGGGACCCTTCCGGTGGTCCCGGTACAATACCGATGACCCCGAAACTTGTCCCGATTGCCGAAACAGGACTTCCTATATATAAATCTTTACCTCCGGACCATTCCGGAACTCCTTGTGACGTCCGGGATCTCATCCGGGACTCCGAACAACATTCGGTAACCACATACAAACTTCCTTTATAACCCTAGCGTCATCGAACCTTAAGTGTGTAGACCCTACGGGTTCGGGAGACATGCAGACATGACCGAGACGTTCTCCGGTCAATAACCAACAGCGGGATCTGGATACCCATGTTGGCTCCCACATGTTCCACGATGATCTCATCGGATGAAACACGATGTCAAGGACTTAATCAATCCCGTATTCAATTCCCTTTGTCTAGCGATATTTTACTTGCCCGAGATTCGATCGTCGGTATCCAATACCTTGTTCAATCTCGTTACCGGCAAGTCACTTTACTCGTTCCGTAACACATCATCCCGTGATCAAATCCTTGGTCACATTGCGCATATGATGATGTCCTACCGAGTGGGCCCAGAGATACCTCTCCGTTTACACGGAGTGACAAATCCCAGTCTCGATCCGCATAAAACAATAGATACTTTCGGAGATACCTGTAGTGCACCTTTATAGTCACCCAGTTACGTTGTGACGTTTGATACACCCAAAGCACTCCTACGGTATCCAGGAGTTATACGATCTCATGGTCAAAGGAAGAGATACTTGACATTCGCAAAGCTCTAGCAAATGAACTACTCGATCTTTTGTGCTAGTCTTAGGATTGGGTCTTGTCCATCACATCATTCTCCTAATGATGTGATCCCGTTATCAA
>NW_021180642.1:0-1349 GCF_002162155.2 Triticum dicoccoides | reverse complement strand
GATATGATCAAATGGTTGGTTGCTTGCCTGATGGTTCGATGCACTGATACGGTTCTTCGTTAGGGTAATCACGGTATTCCTCGGAGACAGAACCTGCCGCAGAGAGCACCGATACACAAACATTACCAAACAGTATGCAACAATATGATGCATGCATGAGACATGGCAAAATGAGTGTATTGGGCTAATGCAACTAAAACCAGAAGGGTTTGAACAGATTTGAATCAAGGATTCAAATTTCAAATTCAAATATGGCCTTTTAAAGTGCTTTTCCTTGTTCTGCATTAAACATCAATTTAACTTGTTTGATCATGCATGAAAATAGTACAGATGGATAGATTGGATTTTTCTGATCATTTTTCATATATAATTTGTCCAATTTGGAGTTACAGAATAAAAGTTATGAATTTTTGAAGTTTAAATAATATTCTGGAATTTCCTGATTTAAATTAAATCCAGAAATTATAGTTATTGCGCCAGCATGACGTCAGCATGACGTCAGTGGTCAACTGCGGCTGGCTGGAGTCAAACCTGACGTGTGGGGCCCACACGTCAGTGACAGGGGGGTTAAACAGGGTTAAATTAATTCTAATACTAATTAGTGGCGCTGGGGCCCATTGGTCAGTGTCAGGGGTTAACTAACAGTGGTTAGCGCTAATCTAACCATCTGACCGACAGGGCCCACGCGTCAGTGACACTCGGGGGTCAAACCCCAGGTCGGACAAGTCAAACCCCACCGGCGACATGACGCCGGCGAGGCCCGAGACGGCGGCGAAAGTGCTTTTTGCCATTCCGGCAACCAAATGGACGGCGGAAGGCATCTACGTGTTGCTAAGGTTGAGCCGCAGCTATTGGTGGTGGTGGTTGGGCTCGGGGTGGCCGGAGTTGACGGCGGCGAGCTCGGCTGCGGCGGCCGGAGTTCGGGTGCGGTCGGAATCGACGTTGCAGGGGGCTTAGGGAGGCGTTAGTGCGCGCTGCGTGCTCCTGGTGAGGTGGGGAGCACGATAGTGCGCTCGGTTGGGTGCTACGGTGACCGTGGCCACGACGGCGACATCGCCGGCGGCGTGGAGCTCTCGGCCAAGGTGGGGCTAGGGCCTAGAGGTCGAAAGAGACCAGGGGAGAAGGGGGAAACGATCCGGGGGCTCACCGCGGGGCTGCAGAGGTGGTTAGCGGGCTCGGGGACGCGCTGGAGACGACGAATTCGACGGCGACGATGATCGGAGCCCGAAGAGGGGAACGGCGATGTGGCGGCGATGCAGGGCTTCCGGGGAGCTGTGGAGCGGTGGGGAGGAAGAGGGAGTCGAGGCGGAGCTCCTGAGCTAGTCGGGGGAGCGAGGGGTGGTCGGAGA
>NW_021180641.1:0-530 GCF_002162155.2 Triticum dicoccoides | reverse complement strand
TTACACATGGGGGTGTCGAAAAGGAGTAACTTTCTGGCCTGAGGCTGTGCTTGGGTCAGGCTTACGCTTGGCGGTGTCGAAAAGGAGTAATTTTCAGGCCTTGGGTTGCGTTTGAGTCGGGCTTACATGTGGTGGTGTCGAAAAGGAGTAATTTTTAGGCCTCGGGTTGTGTTTTTGTCGGGCTTACATGTGGCGGTGTCGAAAAGGAGTAATTTTCAGGGCTTGGGTTGTGTTTGGGTCGGGCTTACACGTGGCGGTGTCGAAAAGTTGTGATTTTCTGGCCTCGGGTTGTGTTTGTGTCGGGCTTGCACGTGGTTGTGTCGAAAATGAGTAATTTTCGGGTCTCAAGCTGGCCTTACACATGGAGACGTAAAAAAGTGTCATCCGGGCCATGCTTTTGGGCTTCAGGCTAGCATGCGGTAGGGAGTTACATTTGGAATGGATGAAAAATGTTGTTTGGGCCGTAGTATTGGGCTTCAGACTAGCGTTCAGCTTACATGTGGCGGTGTCAAAAAGGAGTAATTTTCAGG
>NW_021180640.1:0-1348 GCF_002162155.2 Triticum dicoccoides | reverse complement strand
TTAAACTAGGTGAATTTCTCATGCAATTTCAAGATTACAAATTCCTTCATAATTCATGCCTTTCCATACATTTTCAACATTACAACCAGTGCGATTACTATACCTATAAATGCCCAAAAGTATTTGCAAATGGGTATTGGTAGTGCTTGATCTTCAAGCTTCCTAACCTTCTCTTCAACATCCTAAGCTCAATAGCTAGCTCTCTGTCAGTGCGTGCTTCACCCTCCATCTCTTCTTCCGGAGCTCGTGCTGCGGCCACTGCGGTTTGGGGCAGCATGCGCAACCATTCGTCATGCTCTTCTTGCAGTTCATTTATCAGAGTCTTGGCCAGAGCATCGACCCAAAGAAAGAAGCATGCCACCTGCATGAACACGGAATAGATCAACCGATTGCTCAAAGATCCCGACCACGAAAATGGTGCAATTGCCCCGATTCTTACCCCATTCTCGCTGCACACGTAGAACGGACGATTGTGGTTCCTCGGTGTGTGAGAAACCCTCCGATCAACGCTCGCCCGGCACCGCGGACAGACGAAGACAAGAACCTCCACACACGCCCGGCTCTGCATCCACGAGGTGGCGCAGGAGGTTGCGGAAGACATGGAGCTCAGAGCCGAACGGGATCTCAACGCCGCCGCGCCCTCCACAACTAGCTTCCCACCGCCGCGCCCTCCACAGCTAGCTTCCCACCGCCGTTGTGCTCTCGCTCTCTCACCGTGGTCACCGCCGCTGTCGCCCGCTAATATAGCACACATCCGCAATGGCTCTATGCTCAACGGCTCTCTGCTGGGTCCCGCAAGCCGCGCGTGCAACGGTTTGAATAAAATTGGCCGCCTCTGCCGCCTGGTCCCACCTGTAAGGGCCGAGTCAAAACGTTGACCTGACGGAGACGCCAAAGTTCACAGAACGAGTCGGTGCGCACGGACTAGGGGCAAAACTGAGCATAATTTGCATCTGAGGGCAAAACTGAGCAGATGGACACCACTAAGGGCAAAAGGATAATTAACCCGAATAAATTTGATAGGCGAGAATGAGCTTGGTTAGCCTGCTAGTCCCTCTCTCCGATAGACGTCCTGCATGTTATACTAAAATCTATGTAAACAAGATTTTTGGGTTTAATTCGTACAAAAACATTTTATTTTAGAACCAAGGAAACTAAACATCTAGATAAGTATACCAACTAAATAAATTATATGTCAGCATAACTAAATCGGCAATATGTCTATGCTCGTCTGTGATCGGTGCTACTTGCCTATTTCAATATCATGCATATTATGAACGTATTACCGAATCTAACTAACACATTTGCAAACTGTACAATTTATACTCTCATCTTCTATAAATATGCA
>NW_021180639.1:0-1876 GCF_002162155.2 Triticum dicoccoides | reverse complement strand
TAAATGTCACATAAGCAAAATTGCTGAGCTAAACCCTATGTTATAATGTGCAAGTTTCTCCCAATATGGCCAGTCTAAAGGGGGTGATTCATGCTGTTATCATATTATGGTGGCCATTTATTAGTTTTTGTGGGACTAGCAAAAATGCTCGTGCATTGCAACCAGAGAATGCTTAGCTCATGGGTCCGTGCGTTATCATGGGAGAACACTCATGTTTGTGATGCTATCAAGATTCGTCTTAACCAAAAACTTAATTATCCATTTTTTAAAGTATCATACATGCACAATACATGCATTTTTCTACATAAAGAAATAAGTGGTTGAATGCCCATGCATTGGTATGGAGAAGAAAAAAAATTGATTGCATCTTTCCCACTTTGCAATTAAATCAAGGCACCTCGATCACCACAAACTCACTTGTCACCCAAGTAACATAAATCAACTTTAGTCATGACCAACATGGGAGAAAAGTCTCTGATGAAAAAAAACTACGGATAGAGGTACTCTGAGTAGCCAGTTGGCAAAGAGGTCGTCGTTGACAACCTAAATTTGTTCATCGCGTCCTAGATATTTTGGGAAACATTATACATCAATGTCACGGTTAGCAATCTCAACCATAGTATTGTCTGAATCTCCGTGCAAGAATTCAGAACATGCATCCTACCTACTTCTGCTTCTCAGCTTGAGAACCATTTAAAGTAAACAACTGAGCATTGTTGCCATGGTTAGAAATTCAATTGGGTTAAATTAGCAATGCATGTACAACATACCAGACAAAATCCAAGTTTATACACACACTACAATCATTGTGTGACGTCCCCGATTTGCCCGTACACTAATAATGCACGTAAATGTGTACGACAAAGACCAGGGAGTCACGAAAAGCTATCACAATACAACTACAAACACAAATTAAAGTCATACACGCTTTATATTACAAGCCAGGGGCCTCGAGGGATGGAATACACACTACAAGAAACCTGTTAATACATGACGGATCTGATCCGTCATGGATAAGTGAAATACTGTCATGGGTGTCCATACATGACGGACATGAAGTCCGTCATGTATATCGCGTCATAATTTGACATCGTACCTTCCTTGATGGTTCTTGACCGTCATGGATATGCCCCAAGCCCGCCCAGGCCCAAACCATTGTGACGGGACAATCCGTCATGGATTAATGCCACGTAGGATTTTTGATTGACCAACATGGCTGCCTACATGGATACTATTTTCGTCATAAAAATCATCATGGATTTCGGTACAGTATAAATTGGGTCGAGCCCATTATTAGCAGATTTATTTCAGTCTAATTTTCAACCAATACGTTTTTAGCATAATGCATCACACAGATCCTAATGCCAACTTTGACCAAAGAGGAAGTATTTGGAAGTGTCAAACATTACACGATTCATTGAGTATGCAGCCAACTATATGTATGTACAACGTAGCAGTTTATTCCTCCAAAATCCTCTTTGAAATAATAACTTACAACATAGATTGACAAAATATATCACATCAAGGTTAGGAACCAGCACAGTCAATTTTACATCAACAAACCATATAAACTATTAAGAATCTTATTCATGTTCTCGTCCTCGGCCCTCTTGTGGCAATTATCATGTCGCAACTGATTGTGATAGGAAACACCAAGTAGCTCGCTACCCAATCTTACCTAGCATATTTACAAGAATATTAGATATTTGTAGATATGAATTGATAATAGAAATAAAAGAATTGCAACAAAGATAAAAATGAATTACATGTTGTCTAAGATTCTTAAATCTTAATAATGCTACAAATGAGAATAACATTACATCTACTATAAAACAAGAAGAAACATGAGGTTTCTTAAAATTAATCCAAAGAAAAG
>NW_021180638.1:0-1162 GCF_002162155.2 Triticum dicoccoides | reverse complement strand
TTTTTTTAAAATATAGATATAATCTAATGAAGAACGAAGCTGCAATCAGGCGTAAGACAGGGCATTAAAGGTAAATATATTGTATAACGTCATATGACTATGATAGCTTGTTTGCAGGTAGAAGCATCACATCAAACCATGATATTCATGCATATATCTTTTGCACATACCATTAGTTTTCATACCAAAAGAATGAGTAGATCATGAGCCTGCTTGATAATGGCATGAAAGTATACAAAGAGAACATGACCGTTCTATAATATTTGAAGGAAGTTACTATCTTTCACGATGTTCTGTACAAAATTAGAGATGAAAGAGAGGAACAGTCGACCTATATATCCTACTAAATGATAATGGAAATACATGTATGCAAGGCTATTTTCTGTTTCAGGAAAAAATGGAGACTGAACTTTGTCTGCTCTGTCTAACATATAAATGAGCAACAGCAGCATACAGTTTATACATGGATTCAGTCAGCACGCAGAAATTTCTAGGAAGTTTATTAGTGTTACTGGATCAGATCCTAATTACATAAGATCTCTTACTGACTATACGTACCAGCTCCATACAACAGATGCATAATTGTACAAAAATCAACTCACGTATAGTCTTAATTATTTAGTACATCAATTTAACAAAGGTACGGCATTCAAACTAACCAAGCAGACAAAATATGTGTATCCGGTCTCCTGTGTTGCTTCAAATAAATGTTGTTAAGGTGCCACCTTCTTGACCTCCTGAATGGAGAAATACCCACCAAGTCTGTAACTGAATGATCAGAGAAATTCCACCATAATAGAATATAGTTTATTCTTCTAAGATGACCATATCATATATTGAATCAATGGGTGATCATAAACTTATAGAACAGATCTAAGTTGTAGACAAACCCGTAGTTTTTGCTTGGAAGAAACAGAGAGAAGTAGACTGAAAAAGAAAAATCCTGAAAAACCAAATATTAAGAGTTTCAATCAATCTACCATAGTTCCTCAATTTTGCAGCTTCAACAACAATAGCAGTTGTCCGATCTGAAACAAACTTCCTTCAATTCACCATCTTCTCCACAGCATTGGATTCAGTTTGGTTACGCACAGAAGCAGAGGTTAGAACGACCTCCTCCTCAGCCAAGAAGATTGCAGCGGGTTGGGCAGTGGTGATTCAA
>NW_021180637.1:0-1458 GCF_002162155.2 Triticum dicoccoides | reverse complement strand
TGCTGACGTCACAGTGACGTGGTGCTGACGCCATAAATCATTTTCTGGAATTATTTTAATTCTAAATATTCAGGAAATTCCAGAAAATGCCTAAAACTTCTAAAATTCATAGAAATTCAACCGTAACTCCAAATTAAATAATTTATATATGAAAAATTATCAGAAAAATTCAAGGAATCCATCTGTACCATTTTCATGCATGTTTGAACAATGTTTGTCCTCTGTTTTGGACAAAACAAATAAAGGGCATTTAAATAATCATATATGGAGTTGGAAATTGAATCATGTGTTCAAACCAACTTCATTTAAATCATAGCTAGATGCACTAGCCCAAAACACATTCATATTGCCATGTCATAGCATGCATCATATTGTGCATTGCATTGATCGTGTTTCTTCTGTGTTTGCCGGTGTTGTTCCCCCTCGGTAGACGTTGTACCGACGATGTGATCATTGACACTGATGAAGACTCAATGTTATCTTCAGAAGTGCCAGGCAAGCAAAACCCCCTTGTTCATTCCGATACAATCCCACTCTCTCGCTCCTGCTCTCTTTTACTGCATTAGGACAACAGCGACATATCTGTTACTTGCTGCGGTAGCTGAACCCCTTTATCCTTTGTATGACCTGTCATTGCCACAGTAAATAGATGAAACCCACTAGCATGAGTAGGAGTTGTTTGAGCCCTGTTGTGCCTACTCATTCATGCTTGTTTGTCATGCCTGCTACTGCTTAGAGTCGAGTCAGGTCTGATTCATCCGGGATGAATCAGAGGTGTGTGAACATGTCCTACGGTGTGTGAGCTAAGCGTGTGAACACGATTTGGTAAAGGTAGCGGTGAGAGGCCATGTAGGAGTACATGGTGGGTTGTCTCATTGCAGCCGTCCTCAGGAACTGAGTTCTGTGTTTGTGATCCATGATTCAGCTACTAGCACGCATTGGGCCCGAAACCAATGGACCCTCTCGGCTTCTTGATCACCCTTGTCCTCTGTCCAGGAGTTGCAAGTAGTTTCTGGTGTTTGTAGTATGCTGGAAGCCGTGCGCAGCGCTGACCGTAGGGGTGGGCTGTGATGCGGTAGGCACGTGGCACGGTGTACCGGGCGCCCGTTTGGTGTCTCGGGAACCCTATTCACATCGTTTGGGGCTGTGAGCGAAACTCCGGCCGGATCTCCTCATGGATGGAACCCGAATAGGCGATAAACCTGGACTAGAGACTTGAGTGTTTAGGTAGGCCGTGGCCGACACCCACGTTGGGCTTCCGCTTGAAGGTTGCCGAGTACATGTCGTGTAAACGGCGGTAAGTGGTGAGAGCGTGTGTGAAGAAGTACACCCCTGCAGGGTTAACATCATCTATTCGAATAGCCGTGTCCGCGGTAAAGGACTTCTGGGTTGCTTATATCAGTTCATAGACAAGTGAAAGTGGATACCCTAAAATACGCAAGATAAGCGTGAGTGCTA
>NW_021180636.1:0-1023 GCF_002162155.2 Triticum dicoccoides | reverse complement strand
TTCATGTGCATCTGATGCAAGTTGCCGCCGTGGATTCGAGAAAGTCAATGTTGCTTTCTTTGGAATCATTCCAAATCAGTCATGCACACGTGCGAAGAATGTTGTGGTTTGAAGACTTGCAACCTTCAATCTATATGTATCCCTAGCACACCAAGCCACTGGTTGATTTGTTCAAGGAGAAGGAGTTCCTTCATAAGAGCTAATCCGGACTTATGTAAGGACTTCGATACCCTCGTTGATGGTTCCCCCTCCTGAACTCGGTAGTGTTTTATTATAAGACTACTATGTGGTCATGCTTGTCTGGGACAACGTGTTCACATGTTAGTAGCAGAACCAGCTCATGTTTTGGAGCTTGCTATCGTAGTTCATCTCCCGAGAATCCCGCAACGTCATCTCGTCGATTTGTGTTGCAAACTTTCATTTTTCTTCCTAGACTCGATGGGTCCGGAATATTCTGACACCAACCAGATCTGAATCTCAGGCAGATATGATGGTTGGGACATTTCCCCAAGAACTATAATATTGGTTCCTCGATAACCGGTAAAGTGGATGTCGTGGCCAACACAACCAACCGGAAGACCTATTATTGTAGTATCTTGATTGAAGAAGTTGGCCACCTCCCCTAAGGATTTTGTAGGATTTACTCCCTAGTTGCCCCTATGGATTTTTGTGTTCCCGAAGTCCGACCTTTTACTTGATGTTTTAGATATCAAACCATATCTATGAATGGGTTATACTAGCACATCAAGGAGAACATTAGAAGCGGAGTGCTAAATGTCTCTCGGTCGATCATCCAGATTTTATTTGCTTGGCCTCGCTAAGGTGAAATCTGAGAAAGTGTTATCCTCCTTCGCATCTGCATCGTCCATCGCTATTCATCATGGTAGTATGTTGTGTTGTCAGCACCCTTGACGCGGTTGTTGATAAAACCTTGATGATTGTGGAAATGCTCAAGTTCTTGAGAGCACGCACAAGCGCTACGTCTTATCATCGGCACTAGCTGGGATTGCCCCAGATTTCCTC
>NW_021180635.1:0-1074 GCF_002162155.2 Triticum dicoccoides | reverse complement strand
AGACGACACCGTATGAATTATGGTTTGGGAAGAAACCTAAGCTGTCGTTTCTAAAAGTTTGGGGATGCGATGCTTATGTCAAGAAACTTCAACCTGAAAAGCTCGAACCCAAGTCGGAAAAATGCGTCTTCATAGGATACCCAAAAGAAACTATTGGGTACACCTTCTACCTCAGATCCGAAGGCAAGATCTTTGTTGCCAAGAATGGGTCCTTTCTGGAGAAAGAGTTTCTCTCGAAAGAAGTAAGTGGGAGGAAAGTAGAGCTTGATGAAGTATTACCTCTTGAACTGGAAAATGGCGCAACTCAAGAAAATGTTCCTGAGGTGCCTGCACCGACTAGAGAGGAAGTTAATGACAATGATCAAGATACTTCTGATCAAGCCCCTACTGAAATTCGAAGGTCCATAAGGACACGTTCCGTACCAGAGTGGTACGGCAACCCTGTCTTGGAAATCATGCTGTTAGACAATGGTGAACCTTCGAACTATGAAGAAGCAATGGCGGGCCCGGATTCCGACAAATGGCTAGAAGCCATGAAATCCGAGATAGGATCCATGTATGAAAACGAAGTATGGACTTTAACTGACTTGCCCATTGAGCGGCGATCCATAGAAAATAAATGGATCTTTAAGAAGAAGACAGGCGCGGATGGTAATGTGACCATCTATAAAGCTCGGCTTGTCGCTAAGGGTTATCGACAAGTTCAAGGGGTTGACTACGATGAGACTTTCTCACCGGTAGCGAAGCTGAAGTCCGTCCGAATCATGTTAGCAATTGCCGCATTCTATGATTACGAAATATGGCAAATGGACGTCAAAACCGCATTCCTTAATGGTTTCCTTAAGGAAGAATTGTATATGATGCAGCCGGAAGGTTTTGTCGATCCTAAGAATGCTGACAAAGTGTGCAAGCTCCAACGCTCGATTTATGGGCTGGTGCAAGCATCTCGGAGTTGGAACATTCGCTTTGATGAGATGATCAAAGCGTTTGGGTTTACACAGACTTATGGAGAAGCCTGCGTTTACAAGAAAGTGAGTGGGAGCTCTGTAGCATTTCTCATATTATATGTAGATG
>NW_021180634.1:0-1083 GCF_002162155.2 Triticum dicoccoides | reverse complement strand
CGCTGATGACCGACACGTTCGATGCTGGGTCATGGATGCCTGTCCCTGTAAGTCTGTGCCACTTTGGGTTTACGACTAGCCATGTCAGCCCGGGCTCCTTATCATATGGATGCTAGCGACACTGTCATATACGTGTGCCAAAAGGCGCAAATGGTCCCGGGCAAAGGTAAGGCGACACCCGTGGGAATACCGTGCGTGAGGCCGCAAAGTGATATGAGGTGTTACATGCTAGATCGATGTGGCATTGAGTCGGGGTCCTGACAGCGTTGGTATCAGAGCTTGACTGCCTGTAGGATTACCAAGCCAAACTGGTCGAAGTTGAGTCTAGAAATTCTTTAGTTATATAAGGGAATTGATTGTGGGATGGAACGTAAGGCTCTTTTTACTCCTTATACCTCATGGACTTCTGATCTGAGTCATCATCTTCTCTTCTACGGGGATTAAGAACTAGGCTATCTCTTCTTTCTATTAGGATCACGTGTTACTAATCCGTAGACTTATAAGATTGTTGGATTAAGTCTCAGTTCAGTTCCTACTACTTCCATATGTTAATTGTTGATCTCGGAACCTTGATATTGTGCTTCTGAGTGGTTATGCCACCATTTTTGTGATTGTCTCAAATCTTTTTGAGCAATTACAGCCGTTATGCTGTCCGAGTCATCCCAGGTTTCTAAATAGTCCGATGCATTTGCAAATCCCTTCCTTCTGTTTCCGATGTTCCCATGGGCCAGATTAACCACACTAATTGGTGTGTTGAGGTAATTATTGCCTCGACATATATGTTGGAATTATTATTATGACCCTAAGTGCTTAGGGGATCATCTAGTGGTCTAGCCATGATTTGTGTCCTAGTGTGAAGATTCTGGCCTTTATTCTCGGAAGCATCCCGTGATGCTACTTAGTAGTAGGTATTCTACTCCTGGGTTCTGAACCCGAGATTCACTCTACCTACTTCATGTTGATAGTAATTGCTAGTGCCTTTAGGATATTAGTAACCTTTGCGATAGTCCTTGAAGTCCGTGGTATCTTCTTCTTCCAAATACCATGAACTACTTATGGCAGATGTTTATTGGATCAAAAAAA
>NW_021180633.1:0-1915 GCF_002162155.2 Triticum dicoccoides | reverse complement strand
TTGTCAGATAAAATCCAACAAAGGATCTGGTGGTCCACAAGGGATCTGACGTGAGCATCGGTACTCAACCAGAGGAAGAAGAATGCACGGGCATCATATTATAGAACATCGGAAGGATTCGATGCTTAGATAATAAAGGAATTTCGATCCCCAAAACAAAGGATCAGAAGCAATGCTCTGAGTAGGGATGGATAAGTTGAATATACCAGAGGCACAATTGACGACAAATAGTTTGGTCCAGAACCAATTCCAGTTAAAAGAATGGCAGCTCAGCCGGAAAAGTAAATTATAAGGATCAAAGAAGATTGCGTGCATTCGCAAACATATTGAGTCAACAGACTCAAAAATGATAATGACAAGGAATGTCAATAAGACTACGAGAGTTATGGGATTAACCATAAGGCAAGCAAGCAAGAATTTCAAGAGCCAAAGGCTCCAGAGGATTTTCGGAAGAACGAATATTATTTGAAGACCTTTGTGAAACACAAGAACAACTGGGGATGAGCGGATACTCGGCAAGCGCGAGTAATTATCCGTAGGGGTATTCATGCAGCAAGGAACTGCCGGGCAGTAAGCGTAAAGAATTCTCGGAATACCGAAGAGTATTTCAGGACATCTTGTAATAACAAGAGCAACTGGAGATGGCAATATGAACGATAGGTGTAAGTAGTTATCCAGAGGGATTTATCGATGGAAGTGAATTGCAAAAGCGATGGCACATAGTCTCGAGAGCACATCGTAGAGTATCTTCGGAATCTTCTGGTGCAGCAGGCGGTCATCGGTAACAAGTGGCTCTCCGGGAGAAAGTACTTGCGAGAACCTAAAGTTAGTTTTGTTTTTAGCAAAATCATTTAACCCGAATAGAAGAGAAATAAGAGCCCCAGAGTATAGGTCGAGGAATAAAAGATCCTAATACCACCCAATGGCGACGTGGGCCCGTAAGGCACACAGCCAAGTTAGTAAAAGTTTTGCAATGGCTAGACTCAACTTCGGCCGAGGAGTTGGAAAGGGGATTCCTACAGGCAGTCGGCTCTGATACCAACTTGTGACGCCCCCGATCTGACCGTACACTAATCATGCACGCAAATGTGTACGATCAAGATCAGGGACTCACGGGAAGATATCACAACACAACTCTAAAACATAAAATAAGTCATACAAGCATCATAATACAAGCCAGGGGCCTCGAGGGCTCGAATACAAGTGCTCGATCATAGACGAGTCAGCGGAAGCAACAATATCTGAGTACAGACATAAGTTAAACAAGTTTGCCTTAAGAAGGCTAGCACAAACTGGGATACAGATCGAAAGAGGCGCAGGCCTCCTGCCTGGGATCCTCCTAACTACTCCTGGTCGTCGTCAGCGGGCTGCACGTAGTAGTAGGCACCTCCGGTGTAGTAGGGGTCGTCGTCGACGGTGGCGTCTGGCTCCTGGACTCCAGTATCTGGTCGCGACAACCAAAACGAAAGAAAGGGGGAAAAGGGGGGAGAAAGCAACCGTGAGTACTCATCCAAAGTACTCGCAAGCAAGGAGCTACACTACATATGCATGGGTATATGTGTAAAGAGGCCATATCAGTGGACTGAACTGCAGAATGCCAGAATAAGAGGGGGATAGCTAATCCTGTCGAAGACTACGCTTCTGGCAGCCTCCGTCTTGCAGCATGCAGAAGAGAGTAGATTGAAGTCCTCCAAGTAGCATCTCCAAGTAACATCTCCAAATAGCATCTCATAGCATAATCCTACCCGGCGATCCCCTCCTCATATCCCTGAGGTAGAGCGACCACCGGTTGTATCTGGCACTTGGAAGGGTGTGTTTTATTAAGTATCCGGTTCTAGTTGTCATAAGGTCAAGGTACAACTCCAAGTCGTCCTGTTACCGAAGATCACGGCTATTCGAATAGATTAACTTCCCT
>NW_021180632.1:0-2139 GCF_002162155.2 Triticum dicoccoides | reverse complement strand
GAGTTCTGGGAAGGCTTGGAAGACATGGTTAGGAGTGTACCGATTGGTGAGAAGCTCTTCATAGGAGGAGACCTCAATGGCCACGTGGGTACATCTAACACAGGTTTTGAAGGGGCGCATGGGGGCTTTGGCTATGGCATCAGGAATCAAGAAGGAGAAGATGTCTTAAGCTTTGCTCTAGCCTACAACATGATTGTAGCTAACACCCTCTTTAGAAAGAGAGAATCACATCTGGTGACTTTTAGTAGTGGCCAACACTCTAGCCAGATTGATTTCATCCTCTCGAGAAGAGAAGATAGGCGTGCGTGCCTAGACTGTAAGGTGATACCTGGGGAGAGTGTTGTACCCCAGCATAAGCTGGTGGTTGCTGACTTCCGCTTTCGGATTCGTGTCCAGTGGGATAAGCGTGCCAAGGTCGCTAGAACCAAGTGGTGGAAGCTCAAGGGGGAGGTAGCTCAGGTGTTCAAGGAGAGGGTATTTAAGGAGGGCCCTTGGGAGGAAGGAGGGGATGCGGACAATGTGTGGATGAAGATGGCGACTTGCATTTGTAAGGTGGCCTCGGAGGAGTTTGGAGTGTCCAGGGGAAGGAGAAGCGAAGATAAGGATACCTGGTGGTGGAATGATGATGTCCAGAAGGCGCTTAAAGAGAAGAAAGATTGCTTCAGACGCCTATACCTGGATAGGAGTGCAGACAACATAGAGAAGTACAAGATGGCGAAGAAGGCCGCAAAGCAAGCTATTGGTGAAGCAAGGGGTCGGGCATATGAGGACCATTACCAACGGTTAGGCACGAAGGAAGGTGAAAGGGACATCTATAAGATGGCTAAGATCCGGGAGAGGAAGACGAGGGACATTTGCCAAGTCAAATGCATCAAGGACGGAGCAGGCCAACTCTTGGTGAAGGACGAAGAGATTAAGCATAGATGGCGGGAGTACTTCGACAAGCTGTTCAATGGGGAGAATGAGAGTTCTACCATTGAACTGAATGACTCCTTTGATGAGACCAGCATGCGTTTTGTGCGGCGCATCCAGGAGTCTGAGGTGAAGGAGGCTTTAAAAAGGATGAAAGGAGGCAAGGCGATGGGCCCTGATTGTATCCCCATTGAGGTGTGGAAAGGTCTCGGGGACATAGCGATAGTATGGCTAACCAAGCTTTTCAACCTCATTTTTCGGGCAAACAAGATGCCAGAAGAATGGAGACGGAGTATATTAGTACCAATCTTCAAGAACAAGGGGGATGTTCAGAGTTGTACTAATTACCGTGGAATTAAGCTGATGAGCCATACAATGAAGCTATGGGAGAGAGTCATTGAGCACCGCTTAAGAAGAATGACAAGCGTGACCAAAAATCAGTTTGGTTTCATGCCTGGGAGGTCGACCATGGAAGCCATTTTCTTGGTACGACAACTTATGGAGAGATATAGGGAGCATAAGAAGGACTTGCATATGGTGTTCATTGACTTGGAGAAGGCCTATGATAAGATACCGCGGAATGTCATGTGGTGGGCCTTGGGGAAACACAAAGTCCCAGCAAAGTACATTACCCTCATCAAGGGTATGTACAATAATGTTGTGACAAGTGTTCGAAGAAGTGATGTCGACTCCGATGACTTCCCGATTAAGATAGGACTGCATCAGGGGTCAGCTTTGAGCCCTTATCTTTTTGCATTGGTGATGGATGAGGTCACAAGGGGTATACAAGGAGATATCCCATGGTGTATGCTCTTTGCGGATGATGTGGTGCTAGTTGACGATAGTCGGATGGGGGTAAATAGGAAGTTAGAGTTATGGAGACAAACCTTGGAATCGAAAGGGTTTAGGCTTAGTAGAACTAAAACCGAGTACATGATGTGCGGTTTCAGTACTACTAGCTGTGAGGAGGAGGTTAGCCTTGATGGCCAGGTGGTACCTCGGAAGGACACCTTTCGGTATTTGGGGTCAATGTTGCAGGAGGATGGGGGTATTGATGAAGATGTGAACCATCGAATCAAAGCCGGATGGATGAAGTGGCGCCAAGCTTCTGGCATTCTCTGTGACAAGAGAGTGCCACAAAAGCTAAAAGGCAAGTTCTACAGGACGGCGGTTCGACCCGCAATGTTGTATGGCGCGGAGTGTTGGCCGACTAAAAGGCGACATGTT
>NW_021180631.1:0-1084 GCF_002162155.2 Triticum dicoccoides | reverse complement strand
CACTTTCAACCGGTTTATTTTCAACCGGTTTTTTTTCAACCGGTTTTTCTTCGTCCCACCTCCCACCACCCCCCTCCCACCGGTTTTTCTCTTTCTCGTCTGGCCGACAATACCCAACGTATTTATGGTAATCAATCACAATTAATCCACGTATGGTAAGGCTATAAACTTAGAAATCTCAAATATGATAATTATAGTAGTAAATCAATCCATGTATGGTAAGGCTATAACTAAGGAAATTTCGAATATGGTAATTATCACCAGAATCAAAGCTTTCCAAAAAAGTTCTTCTTGCCATACCCTTCAATCGCGCCCTGCTCCATTCCGATCTCCTTCCCTCAATCGCTCTAGCTGATTTACTCTTTCCAAACCTAACCCCTGCCTGATCTAGATAAAGAGGCTCTCTCCTGCCCGTCTCATCCCTCCCTTGTGCCAACCATGGAAGAGAGGAGGGAGAGCACAGAGGAGCGCGCCGGCGATGCGCCGATGCTCGCTGGTTGAGGCATGGTCGGCGTGTGAGTCAAGAGGATCCCTGCATCTGTGGTGGTAGGCGATCCAAGGAAGAGTAGTCGAACATGAAAGCGATGGGAGGGACAACACCCTGCTGCCGGGCTCGTCCGCCTCTTCGTGGCCGACGACCGCCTTGGATGTGGCCGAGGGCGGCGATGATGGAGGGAGCCGCTGGCGCTGGCCAGGCTCCCGACCGAGTCGCTGCTCCTCAGTGCCAGCCCTTTCCGCCGCGCCGGATCGCTCGTCATCTTGGGGACCCCGAAGGGATGCTGCCGGTGTGGGAGGCGCCCACGACAGTGCGGGCTTGGGACCGAGCGGCGGGGGACGTTACGGGTTCCGTTCTAGGGCTAGGTCGGGAAGTCTATCGTGTTTCTGTCGGAAAATCTTGTGATCAATGGGTTTACTAAATTAATTTTGGGTCTATATTAAGGGGCACCGTCTATTCTTGTCATTCGAATTTGCATTCTTGCATCAGAAGTTCAAGAGAACTGTCATGAATAGCACAATGCCTTTCAGTTTGTAGACTGATAACTGAACATCACATCTTTTGATTTCTGTTTGGCCTCCTGGGAAC
>NW_021180630.1:0-1216 GCF_002162155.2 Triticum dicoccoides | reverse complement strand
TCGTGACTTAAGTATTCTCCTCCACGATCTGATCGTAAGAATTTTATCTTTCGGTCACGTTGATTCTCCACCTCATTCTGAAATTCCTTGAACTTTTCAAAGGTCTCAGACTTGTGTTTCATTAAGTAGACATACCCATATCTACTCAAGTCATCTGTGAGGGTGAGAACATAACGATATCCTCCGCGAGCCTCAACGCTCATTGGACCGCACACATCGGTATGTATGATTTCCAACAAGTTGGTTGCTCGCTCCATTGTTCCGGAGAACGGAGTCTTGGTCATTTTGCCTAAGAGGCATGGTTCGCACGTGTCAAACGATTCATAATCAAGAGACTCTAAAAGTCCATCGGCATGGAGCTTCTTCATGCGCTTGACACCAATGTGACCAAGGCGGCAGTGCCACAAGTATGTGGGACTATCGTTATCAACTTTCAATCTTTTGGCATCTACACTATGAACATGTGTAATATTACGCTCGAGATTAATTAAGAATAAACCATTGACCATCGGAGCATGACCATAAAACATATCTCTCATATAAATCGAACAACCATTATTCTCAGACTTAAATGAGTAGCCATCTCGTATTAAACGAGATCCAGATACAATGTTCATGCTCAAACTTGGCACTAAATAACAATTATTAAGGTTCAAAACTAATCCCGTAGGTAAATGTAGAGGCAGCGTGCCGACGGCGATCACATCGACTCTGGAACCATTCCCGACGCGCATCGTCACCTCGTCCTTCGCCAGCCTCCGTTTATTCCGCAGCTCCTGCTGTGAGTTACAAATATGAGCAACGGCACCGGTATCAAATACCCAGGAGTTACTACGAGTACTGGTAAGGTACACATCAATCACATGTATATCAAATATACCTTTGGTGTTGCCGGCCTTCTTATCCGCTAAGTATTTGGGGCAGTTCCGCTTCCAGTGACCCTTCCCCTTGCAATAAAAGCACTCAGTCTCAGGCTTGGGTCCATTCTTTGACTTCTTCCCGGTAACTGGCTTACCAGGCGCGGCAACATCTTTGCCGTCCTTCTTGAAGTTCTTCTTACCCTTGCCCTTCTTGAACTTAGTGGTCTTATTGACCATCAACACTTGATGTTCTTTCTTGATTTCAGCCTCTGCTGACTTCAGCATCGAGAACACTTCAGGAATGGTCTTTTCCATTCCCTGCATGTTGTAGTTCATCACAAAGCTCTTGTAGCTTG
>NW_021180629.1:0-5689 GCF_002162155.2 Triticum dicoccoides | reverse complement strand
CCCACCGACCCACGGCCCTCCGGAAGCCCTGCAACGCCGCCACCATCGCCGTTCCGTCGCCGGCCACCGAAGCTCACCGCCGTCGATTCGCCGCCTCCGACGCCTCCCCGAGCTCCCCGAGGCCACCGTCGCAACCCCCGTGAGCTCCTCCGTCGTTTCCCCCTCCCCGCTTAGTCGCGCTCGCCCTCTAGTTGTCGTCTCCACTATGGCCGAACCTTCGCCGCCGCCGCACTCGTCGCCGGTGATGCTCCGGTGACCATTTGGTCCCGGGCATGCGCCCAACGCGCTCCCCGCATCGCGTGGAGCCTCCGTGGCACTTCGCCGCGCTTGTTTGCGCACCGCAGGCCCATCCCCACTTGCACCCGAGCTTCGGCCGCCGCCGAGCTCGTCGCCGGCACCACTCCGGCCACTTCCCGGCCGCGCCACCACCACAGTTGGATGCGGACGAGCGTCCGCATCCCGAAGCTATGCTCCGCGCGCCAAACCGAGCCCTGTGGGCAAAACCCGAGGCTCGCCACCGCGGCTGGCCTCGCCGGCGTCAAGCCGCCGGTGGGGTTGACCCACGTTGACCACGGCGGGACCCTCCCCTGTGTCCATGACAGGTGGGGCCGGCCTGTTAGTTAGGTTAGGATTAGTGTTAACTAAAAATTAGTTAGACTAGTTACACTGACATGCAGGGCCCACATGTCATTTTGACCTGGACGGCGTCCGTTGACCTGCTGACGTCATGCCAACGTCATGCTGACGCAATAATTCCTTTCTGGAATTTAAATAAATCTTAAATGATTTAATAATTCCAGAAAATGCCTAAAACTTCTAAAAATCATAGAAAATTAACCGTAACTCCAAATTAAATAAATTATATATGAAAAATTATCAGAAAAATTCAAGGAATCCATCTGTACCATTTTCATGCATGTTAGAACAACTTATAGATGCTGTTTAGCACAAATCATACTAATGGCATTTAAATATCCACATATGGAGTTTGAATTTGAATCTTGGATTCAAACCAACTTCATTTAATCTGGTTTTAGGTGCATTAGCCCAAAACACATTCATATTGCCATGTCATAGCAGGCATCATATTGTGCATTGCATTGATTGTGTTCCCTTCTGTGTTGCCGGTATTTGTCCCCTCACGATAGACGTGTACCGATGATGTGATCGTTGACACTGACGAAGACTCAATGTTATCTTCAGAAGTGCCAGGCAAGCAAAACCCCCTTGTTCATTCCGATAAAATCCCACTCTCTCGCTCCTGCTCTTTTTTACTGCATTAGGACAACATCGATTCGTCTGTTACTTGCTGCGGTAGCTGAACCCCTTTATCCTTTGCATGACCTGTCATTCCACAGTAAATAGATGAAACCCACTAGCATGAGTAGGAGTTGTTTGAGCCCTGTTGTGCCTACTCATTCATGTTTGTTTGTCATGCCTGCTACTGCTTAGAGTTGAGTCAGGTCTGATTCATCGGGGATGAATCAGAGGTGTGTGAACATGTCCTACTGTGTGTGAGCTAAGTGTGTGAACACGATTTGGTAAAGGTAGCGGTGAGAGGCCATGTAGGAGTACATGGTGGGTTGTCTCATTGCAGTCGTTCTCAGGAACTGTGTTCTATGTTTGTGATCCATGATTCAGCTACTACCACGCATTGGGCCCGAAACCAATGGACCCTCTCGGCTTCTTGATCACCCTTGTCCTCTGTCCAGGAGTTGCAAGTAGTTTCTGGTGTTTGTAGTATGCTGGAGGCCGTGGGCAGCGCTGACCGTAGGGGTGGGCTGTGATGCGGTAGGCACGTGGCACGGTGTACCGGGCGCCCGTTGGGTGTCTCGGGAACCCTGTTCACATCGTTTGGGGCTGTGAGCGAAACTCCGGCCGGATCTCCTCATGGATGGAACCCGAATAGGCGATAAACCTGGACTAGAGACTTAGGTGATTAGGTAGGTTGTGGCCGACACCCACGTTGGGCTTCCGCTTGAAGGTTGCCGAGTACATGTCGTGTAAACGGCGGTAAGTGGTGAGAGCGTGTGTGAAGAAGTACACCCCTGCAGGGTTAACCTAATCTATTCGAATAGCCGTGTCCGCGGAAAAGGACTTCTGGGTTGCTTATATCAGTTCATAGACAAGTGAAAGTGGATACTTTAAAATGCGCAAGATAAGCGTGAGTGCTATGGATGGCGTTCTCGTAGGGAGACGGGAGCGGATCCATAGTGGTGTATTAATATGGTGAATATGTGGACTCGTGTGCGCCACTTCAAAAGAGTTACTTGCAGTCGTAGTTCAGGATAGCCACCGAGTCGAAGCTGGCTTGCTGCAGTCAAACTCCACCATCCCCTTTGTTGATAATGATGCATATGTAGATAGTTCTGATGTAAGTCTTGCTGGGTACATTTGTACTCACGTTTGCCTATTTATGTTTTTGCAGAGAGACTTCGGTCTCGCTAGTAGTTTCGCGTGGACTTCGACGTTTAGCTTGTTACCTCAGCTACGATCTTGTGCCCTCGGCAGTATCTGGCAGATAGTCAGGCTTCTCAGCCTTTTTCATTTATAGTGGTCTGTACTCAGACATGATAGTTTCCGCTTGTGCTTTGACTTGTATACTCTGAATGTTGGGTCATGAGACCTATGTTTGTAATATCTCGCTCCTCGGAGCCTAATGAATAAATACTTGATTTGTAGAGTCATGTTGTGATGCCATGTTGTATTTGCACATATCGAGCATATTGTGTGTATGTTATTGAAATGCTTGGTATGTGTGGGATCTGACCATCTAGTTGTTTATCTTTAGTAGCCTCTCTTACCGGGAAATGTCTCCTAGTGTTTCCACTGAGCCATGGTAGCTTGCTACTGCTCTGGAACACTTAGGCTGGCCGGCATGTGTCCTTCTTCGTTCCTGTGTCTGTCCCTTCGGGGAAATGTCACGCTTTGAGTACCGGAGTCCTGTTAGCCCGCTACAGCCCGGTTTACCGGAGTCCTGCTAGCCCAGTGCTACAGCCCGGACCCACTTGCTGATGACCGACACGTTCGAAGCTGGGTCATGGATGCCTGTCCCTGTAAGTCTGTGCCACTTTGGGTTTACGACTAGTCATGTCAGCCCGGGCTCCTTATCATATGGATGCTAGCGACACTATCATATACGTGAGCCAAAAGGCGCAAACGGTCCCGGGCAAAGGTAAGGCGACACCCGTGGGGATACCGTGCGTGAGGCCGCAAAGTGATATGAGGTGTTACATGCTAGATCGATGTGGCATTGAGTCGGGGTCCTGACAGCGTTGGTATCAGAGCTTGACTGCCTGTAGGATTACCAAGCCAAACTGGTCGAAGTTGAGTCTAGAAATTCTTTAGTTATATAAGGGAATTGATTGTGGGATGGAACGTAAGGCTCTTTTTACTCCTTATACCTCATGGCCTTCTGATCTGAGTCATCATCTTCTCTTCTACGGGGATTAAGAACTAGGCTTTCTCTTCTTTCTATCAGGATCACGTGTTACTAATCCGTAGACTTATAAGATTGTTGGATTTACGCTTTAGTTCAGTTCCTACTACTTCCGTATGTTAATTGTTGATCTCGAAACCTTGATATTGTGCTTCTGAGTGGTTATGCCACCATTTTTGTGAATGTCTCAAATCTTTTCTGAGCATTTACAGCCGTTATGCTGTCCGAGTCATCCCAAGTTTCCGAACAGTCTGATGCACTTGCAAATCCCTTCCTCCTGTTTCCGATGTGCCTTTGGCCAGATTAATCACACAAATCAGTGAGTTGAGGTACTTTAATGCCTCGACCTTTATGTTGGAGTTATTATTATGACCCTAGGTGTCTCAGGGGATCATCTAGTAATTTAGCCATGATTTGTGTTCCCAGTGTGATGCTTCTGGCCATCATTCTTGAAAGCATCCCGTGATGCTACTTAGTAATAGGTATTCTGTTCCTGGGTTCTTGAACCCGAGATTTACTCCACCTACTTCGTGTTGATAGTAATTGTTAGTGCCTTCAGGATATTAGTAACCTTTGCGATAGTCCTTGAGGTCCGTGGTATTTCCCTCTTCCAAATACTATGAACCGCTTATGGCAGATGTTTATTGGATCAAAAGATCACAATTAGAGTACTCTTGAGGAGATCTCCATTCATAAATCGTGACTCTGCCAGTCCTACCTCTCTGCATGGGTTATCTGGAAGAAATGTTGAATTCGTTCGACATGCCAAACCATGCATCCACAACTCAGAAAATTGTGTGTTCCTTTGAGTTGTCCCTCTTTAGTTGTCTACTGGCCCTCGTCTATCAATTGATAGTCAAGAGTATGCGTGCGTTCGTTCATCGATGCCTATTACTCTTGTGGCCCGTCAAGCCATTCCGTCCTGAATGACTAGGAGAAACAAACTCCAGTACCTCATCCATATCTAGGATTGGGTCAAAGTAGTTGTATTCCGCAGATCAAATGCCAATCCAGCTTTTGGTTCTGTTCTACCCTGAAGTATTACCTTCTTTATGACAGGAATTTCATGAGAATTGCACCACCTTTTGTGAATTCTTGACATAGTGATACTTCTCGCCATCCTTTTTCATTCCTCGGTTCCGTGTTGATGCAACCGGAATACCGACAAATGAATTGTGATGTGTGAAGTCAATACTCCTAGCAACCTCGTTGCTTGGTAGTTAAAGGATAATAATTTTATTCTTAGTATGTTGGTTTTCGAATCATCCTTCTAAGACTGATCGTGCTACCTAGTCCTTATTTCGGTGCACCCTTCGATTGATGAGTTAGGATCTTGTCAGGTCCTCACTCATTTGATCATATCGTCTTGCCCTCAAAAGCAAGATTGTTCTCGAGCTTAGTAACATACCGGTGGTTCGTGACTTTCCAAATATCTTCTTGGAGGTGTTACCGGGTTGTCACCTGACCGCTATGTTGAGTTCGTGATCAAGTGGGTTTCTTATGAACCACCTTCTCTCCAAGAATCGGTGTTAGATATCCCTGAGCTAGTTGGTTAAGCTAGACAACAACTTGGAGAGTTGGAAGATAAAAGCTTGCCTGACTTAGTTCGTTCCAAAGGGATATTCTTGTGTAGTGTGTGTTGAAGAAAGATGATATCTTCATCGATTGGTCCTTGTGATCAGTTGCTGGACCTATTGTCTTATCAATCCTTTGATTTGAGTGTGGGCTATCGTCAAATCAAATCAGTACCAACGATGCTCGTAATGTTGTCTTACTCGTGGTTGACCCCTCGAGCATACACCCTTACATCTTTGGTCTGACCAATGCTATCACCGTGTTCACTTGACTATGGAATTCCTTTTAAAAGGAAACCTAGATGAATTGTTGTTGAGCCCATTGACAACATCCTTATCTCCTCCATAATTTTGTTGAACATTAAGCTAGTGTTGGAAACTTGTGTAAGCATTTCTTCGTGTTTCGTTCATGAAGCATATGTTTGAATGAAAGTAGTGATTTTCCCTAATTCATGTGCATATGATGCAAGTTGCCGCCATGAATTTGAGGAAGATTGTTTTGTTTCCCTGGAATCATTCCAAATTAGTCATGCACTTGTGCGAAGAATTCTGTGGTTTGAAGACTTGCAACCTTCAGTCTATATGTATCCCTAGCACACCAAGCCACTGATTGATTTGTTCAAGGAGAAGAAGTTCCTTCTTAAGAGTATACCTTATGCAAGGATTTTGATATCCT
>NW_021180628.1:0-1014 GCF_002162155.2 Triticum dicoccoides | reverse complement strand
TTTCAAATTCAAATATGGCCTTTTAAAGTGCTTTTCCTTGTTCTGCTTAAAACATCAATTTAACTTGTTTGATCATGCATGAAAATAGTACAGATGGATAGATTGGATTTTTCTGATCATTTTTCATATATAATTTGTCCAATTTGGAGTTACAGAATAAAAGTTATGAATTTTTGAAGTTTAAATAATATTCTGGAATTTCCTGATTTAAATTAAATCCAGAAATTATAATTATTGCGCCAGCATGACGTCAGCATGACGTCAGTGGTCAACTGCGGCTGGCTGGAGTCAAACCTGACGTGTGGGGCCCACACGTCAGTGACAGGGGGGTTAAACAGGGTTAAATTAATTCTAATTACTAATTAGTGGCGCTGGGGCCCACTGGTCAGTGTCAGGGGTTAACTAACAGTGGTTAGCGCTAACCTAACCATCTGACCGACAGGGCCCACGCGTCAGTGACCCTGGGGGTCAAACCTCAGGTCGGACAGGTCAAACCCCACCGGCGACATGACGCCGGCGAGGCCCGAGACGGCGGCGAAAGTGCTTTTTGCCGTTCCGGCAACCAAATGGACGGCGGAAGGCATCTACGTGTTGCTGAGGGTGAGCCGCGACTATTGGTGGTGGTGGTTGGGCTCGGGGTGGCCGGAGTTGACGGCGGCGAGCTCGGCTGCGGCTGCCGGAGTTCGGGTGCGGTCGGAATCGACGTTGCAGGGGGCTTGGGGAGGCGTTAGTGCGCGCTACGTGCTCCTAGTGAGGTGTGGAGCACGATGGTGTGCTCGGTTGGGTGCTACGGTGACCGTGGCCACGACGGCGACATCGCCGGCGGCGTGGAGCTCTCGGCCAAGGTGGGGCTAGGGCCTAGAGGTCGAAAGAGGCCAGGGGAGAAGGGGGAAACGATCCGGGGGCTCACCGCGGGGCTGCAGAGGTGGTTAGCGGGCTCGGGGACGCGCTGGAGACGACGAATTCGACGGCGACGATGATCGGAGCCCGAAGAGGGGAACGGCGACGTGGCGG
>NW_021180627.1:0-687 GCF_002162155.2 Triticum dicoccoides | reverse complement strand
TCGCTCTCTCTCTCCCGTGACCGAACGTGTTGGTCTCCGCCGTTCGCCATAGCCGCCGCCACCGGCCTCCCCTCGCCTCCCCGACACGCGCAGGAGCTCCGCCCCCTCGCCCTGAAGCTCTCCGTCAAGCCACAAGACGCCGGACGCCCTGTGGAGCCGCCGTCGCCATCGTCTTCCTCCTCGGGCTCCGACCACCATCGCCGTTGATTCGCCGTCTCCAGTGCGTCCCCGAGCCCGCTTCGACGCCCGCTGCAACCGCGGTGAGCTCCGCCACCGTTCCCCTCTCTTCTCCCCCTCGTTCCCGCGCCGTAACTCCGTTCCCCACCACGGCCGAACCTCCGCCGTCGCCGAGCTCGCCGTCGACGCAGCTCCGGTGACCATTTGGTCACCCTGGCGAGTCCAACAAGTTCGTAAGGCCCCGTAGAGCATCCCTAGCGCTTTGCTTCGCTCGCCTTCGAGCTCCAACCGCGTCTCCGTGCACGACCGAACTCCGGCGGCCGCAGCCGAGCTCGCCGCCGTCGACTCCGGCCACCCCAGGCCCAGCCACGGCCACCGCCCGACGCGCCACCGAGCTAGCTTTCCAACGCACCTAGCCGCACGCCATTTGGAGCACCACAGAGGAAACCCGGGGCACATGTACGCCGCGGACCTCGCCGGCGACTAACCGCCGGCGGGTTTGACTTGTTC
>NW_021180626.1:0-1201 GCF_002162155.2 Triticum dicoccoides | reverse complement strand
ATTCATCACAACTTCTGGCCATATCACATCACATGATCAATCGCTGCAAAAACAAGTTAGACGTCCTCTAATTGTTGTTGCATCTTTTACGTGGCTGCAATTGGGTTCTAGCAAGAACGTTTTCTTACCTACAAATCACCACAACGTGATTTTGTCAACTTCTATTTACCCTTCATAAGGGCCCTGTTCATCGATTCCGCTCCAACTAAGGTGGGAGAGACAGACACCCGCCAGCCACCTTATGCAACTAGTGCATGTCAATCGGTGGAACCGGTCTCACGTAAGCGTACGTGTAAGGTTGGTCCGGGCCGCTTCATCCCACAATACCGTTGAGCAAGAAAAGACTAGTAGAGGCAAGTAAGATGACAAAATCCACGCCCACAACAAAGTTGTGTTCTACTCGTGCAAAGAGAACTACGCATAGACCTAGCTCATGATGCCACTGTTGGGAACGTTGCAGAAAATTAAAATTTTTCCTACGGTTTCACCAAGATCCATCTATGAGTTCATCTAAGCAACGAGTCTAGGGAGAGAGTTTGCATCTACATACCACTTGTAGATCGCGTGCGGAAGCTTGCAAGGTGATGATGTAGTCGTGCTCGACGTGATCCAAATCACCGATGACCTGCGCCGAACGGACGACACCTCCGCGTTCAACACACGTACGGAACAGCCACGTCTCCTCCTTCTTGATCCAGCAAGGCAGGAAGGAGAGGTTGAGGGAGATGGCACCAGCAGCAGCACGACGGCGTGGTGTTGATGGAGCTGCAGTACTCCGGCAGAGCTTCGCTAAGCACTATGGAGGTGGATGAGGTGTTGGGGAGGGAGAAGGAGGCAACCAAAGGCCGAGACGTTCAGGTATGAAGTCCCTCCTCTCCCCCACTATATATAGGGGTGCCAAGGGGGGGTGGCCGGCCCTAGGAGATCCAATCTCCTAGGGGGTGCGGCGGCCAAGGGGGGTTTTCCCTCCCCCCAAGGCACCTAGGAGGTGCCTTACCCTCCTAGGACTCTTGCCCCCCTTGAACCCTAGGCGCATGGGCCTATGTGGGGCTGGTGCCCTTGGCCCATTAGGCCAAGGCGCACCCCACACAGCCCATGTGGCCCCCCCGGGACAGGTGGACCCACCCGGTGGACCCCCGGGACCCTTCCGGTGGTCCCGGTACAATACCGATAACCCCGAAACTTGTCCCGATGCCCGAAA
>NW_021180625.1:0-1257 GCF_002162155.2 Triticum dicoccoides | reverse complement strand
GAAGGTCGTCCCCTATGCTTAAGACATAGGCTCTACAGTATGCTATGCTGTGTACCGCACCTGAAGTGTGCTTTACCATGAGTCAGTCAAGGGGTACAAGAGTGATCCAAGAATGGATCACAGGACAGCGGTCAAAGTTATCCTTAGTAACTAGTGGACTAAGGAATTTTCTCAATTATGGAGGTGGTAAAAGAGTTCGTCGTAAAGGGTTACGTCGATGCAAGCTTAACACCTATCCGGATAGCTCTGAGTAGAGATACCGGATACGTATAATGGAGCAACAATTTAGAATAGCTCCAAGTAGAACAGTTATTTGGAATAGCTGCAAATAGAACGTGGTAGCTGCATCTAGGAGATGACATAGAGATTTGTAAAGCACACACGGATCTGAAAGGTTCAGACCCGTTGACTATAACCTCTCTCACAAGCATAATATGATCAAACCCAGAACTCATCGAGTGTTAATCACATGGTAAATGTGAACTAGATTATTGACTCTAGTAAACTCTTTGGGTGTTAGTCACATGGGGATGTGACCTTGAGTGTTAATCACATATCGATGTGAACTAGATTATTGACTCTAGTGCAAGTGGGAGACTGTTGGAAATATGCCCTAGAGGCAATAATAAATTGATTATTATTATATTTCCTTGTTCATGATAATCGCTTATTATCCATGCTAGAATTGTATTGATAGGAAACTCAGATACATGTGTGGATACATAGACAACACCATGTCCCTAGTAAGCCTCTAGTTGACTAGCTCGTTAATCAATAGATGGTTACGGTTTCCTGACCATAGACCCAATCCTAAGCCTAGCACAAGATCATGTAGTTCGTATGCTAAAGCTTTTCTAATGTCAAGTATCATTTCCTTAGACCATGAGATTGTGCAACTCCCTGATACCGTAGGAGTGCTTTGGGTGTGCCAAACGTCACAACGTAACTGGGTGGCTATAAAGGTACACTACGGGTATCTCTGAAAGTGTCTGTTGGGTTGGCACGAATCGAGATTGGGATTTTGTCACTCCGTGTAAACGGAGAGGTATCTCTGGGCCCACTCGGTAGGACATCATCATAATGTGCACAATGTGACCAAGGGGTTGATCACAGGATGATGTGTTACGGAACGAGTAAAGAGACTTGCCGGTAACGAGATTGAACAAGGTATCGGTATACCGACGATCGAATCTCGGGCAAGTACCATACCGCTAGACAAAGGGAATTGTATACGGGATTGATTGAGTCCTTGACATC
>NW_021180624.1:0-1081 GCF_002162155.2 Triticum dicoccoides | reverse complement strand
TTTCCGGGCAGATGAACCGGTGGTGAAATGTTGCAGGTTCACTATGCTAGGGACGCGTGGCAGACGAACGGGCTGCGTATCCGGGTTCGTCTCGTCGTTCTGAGCAACTTTCATGTTGAAAATATTTTAATCCGAGTTACGGATTAAAAGATATGATTTTTAAAAGATTTTAACAATTTTGGAATTTAATTATTTATTTAATTAATTCGAAAAAATGTATTTATGACGTCAGCATGATGTCATGCTGACGTCAGCAGTCAACAGGGGTTGACTCAACCTGACAGGTGGGTCCCGTTCGTCATACACTGTTAACTAATTAACCTAATTAAGTTTAATTAACAGTAGTTAATTAGGTTAATTAGTTATTAGGTTAATTAACCAGGATTAATTAACTTAATTAATTACTTGATTAATTAGTTAATTAATTAATAATTTTATTAAATCATTTCTTTATTTTTATTAAATTTTTTTTATTCCTTTTTTTGGGGGGGGGTGGGGCCCGTTTGTCTGTGGCACAGAGGCCACGCCCTGGCTGTGACACACACACACACACAGGGGCCAACTATGGCCATGGTGTGGCCAGGGGAGGCACTGGCCGCGCCGATGAGGCCGGCGAGCGAGGGGCGAGACCAGAGGCGGCGCGGCAGTGGCGGTGGCGGTGGTGGTGGTGGCCGCGAGCGGCGAGCAGGGCAGCGTGCGGATTGGCGAGCAGCAGCGGCTAGGCGTACAGGGGCAGGTGCAGGCGTAGGCGGGATCGCGACGGGGAGGCTAGTGGCCGCAGCCGGGGAAGGCGAGGCCAACGCGCGGATGGGGGGGACTGCCGAAGCGCAGCCATGGTGGCCAACGCCGCGTGCGACCACCTACGACGACGGGGACGAAGGGGACGAGGGGGAATCGGTGAGGGGCTCACAGCGGAGCGTAGGGGGTGGCAGTGGGCTCGGGGAGACGAGGTAGCGAGCGACGGGCGGCGGTGTCGAGGCCGCCGGCGGCGGGTGGCGGCGACTTGGGGCGGCGGTGTCCAGGCGGCGGGGCGCGGCTCGATCCGGCGGCTTCAGGGTCGGTAACGAGGCGAGGCGCCGGC
>NW_021180623.1:0-2052 GCF_002162155.2 Triticum dicoccoides | reverse complement strand
TCAAGATCAGTTAATTCAGCCCCGTGATCAGGAAGTGTAGCATAGTCTACTAGAAGTGCTATTTCTGCACGAAGCAAAGCTCCCGCATTGGGATGAAGTGTGGAAAAAGGAAATAGTGTCTCATCAAAGATAACATCACGAGAGATATAAATGTGTCTAATAGATATTTCAAGACACTTGTATCCTTTATGAAGGTTACTGTACCCAATAAAGACACATTGTGTGGAGCCAAACTCAAGCTTGTGACGATTGTATGGACGTAAATTGGGATAAGAAGCACACTCAATTTTTTTGAGGTAATTGTAATCTGGCTTTTGATGATACAAGCGTTCCAAAGGAGTGGAGTTGATAATAACCTTACTGGGAAGGCCATTGATCAGATATGTAGCTGTGATAAAAGCCTCGTCCCAATACTTTAGGGGCATGGATGCATGAGCTAAAAGAGAGAGACCAACTTCAATGATATGACAGTGTTTGCGCTCAGCAGAGCCATTCTGCTGATGAGCATGAGGGCAAGACACATAGTGGGTAATCCCAATGCTACGAAAAAAGGAGTTAAGTTTCTCATACTCCCCTCCCCAGTCACTTTGGACTGATAAATTTTTTCTGTCGAAGTGTCTCTCAAACAAGTTTCTGAAATTCTTGGAAGATGGAAAAGACTTCAGATTTATACTTAAGCAAATAAATCCATGTAAACTTGCTGTAATCATCAATGAAACTAACATAGTATTTTTCTGCCAAAAGAATCTCTAGCATGAGACACACTAGTGGACTTAGGATAAGGAAGCTGATGGCTCTTGGCACATTGACAGGATTCACAAACGGACTCACTATTTGAACTATGTGACAAAAGAAGATTGTCTTTATTGCCTACTTGCCTAACTATGACTGATGAGGGATGTCCTAATCTTTGATGCCACCGTGCCAAAGAGGGCATGATGACGGAGTAGACGTGACGATGCTTGAGGCTAAGTGCTCCCGATGAGATGGGATAGATTCCTCCAATGCATCTACCGTGGTAGAGAAGTGCCCTCGTTGCCCGATCCTTGATGAAAAAAATAACGAGGGTGAGTTTCAAAGAAGACATTGTTATCAGTGGCTAAATGAGACATAGAGGCAAGATTTTTGTCAGCTTGTGGAACATGGAGAAAATCCCTAAGAACTAGATCATGTTGATGATCAGGGGAATTAAGTGAAGCTTGAGCAATATGACAAATATCCATACCTCTGCCGCTAGCGGTGTGGATCTGGTCGCTGTTGTGATAAGTCTCGCGAAGGGCAAGTTGCTCTAGCTCATTGGTGACATGGTCCGTAGCACCAGAGTCGACGTACCAGACGCCATCTCCTCCTTGCTCGCATATAGCGGCTGCAACCAAACGAGCACTCGGGACAAAATTTTCATCAAACCGATGCCAGCAATCAATGACCTCATGACCGGCCTTCTTGCAGAATTGACAATGAGGGCGGCCACGTGATGAAGAGTTGCGGCGGCCATTGTTGGAGTTGAAGACGCCACCCCCGTTGTTGGTGCCGTAGCCGCCACCCTCGTTGTTGTTGCCGTAGCCACCACTAGAGCGGGCACGATCGCTCGAAGAAGCGGCACGTCCGTGGCCACCACCACGGTTGGCGCCCTGGTCCCCACGGCCATGGCTGCGACCCCGTGAAGGGGAGTATGCAGAAGATTGCCGTAGATCGCCACCATGGAGGAGGGTGAGGCGTGCATCAAAGCTGAGCAGCTGGCTATGCAGCTCCGGAACCGTGAGGGGTTCCACCCATGCAGCAAGAGCAGAGACGACTGGATTGTAATCCATGTCGAGGCCAGCAATGATCTTGGAGACGATCTCCGGATTGGAGAGCGCTGCAGCGGTGCACGCAACTTCATCGGTGAGGCTCTTGATTTTGCCAAGGTACTCTGCCATGGCCATGTTACCTTTTTAATTTTAGGTTGGTGAGCTCGATGCGGGTGTTGATCGCCTGTGCTTGGCTCTGAGCAGTGAACATGTTGTTGATGGAGCGCCACACCTCGGCCTGCTTCTGGAGCGTGGCGACCTA
>NW_021180622.1:232203-333214 GCF_002162155.2 Triticum dicoccoides | reverse complement strand
GAAGGCTTCTTCCTGTGCGGTACCCCAAAGAAAAGGCACATCTTTCTTTGTAAGCTCATTGAGAGGTGCAGCAATGGTGCTGAAATCTCTCACAAAACGCCTATAGAATCCAGCGAGGCCAAGAAAACTCCTCACTTGTGTGACCGTTTTGGGCTGTGGCCAACTCTCAATAGCTTCAATCTTGGCTTTATCAACTTCAATTCCCTGTGGAGTAACAACATAGCCAAGAAAAGATACTCGGTCGGTGCAAAAGGTGCACTTCCCAAGGTTACCAAACAAACGTGCATCACGTAGAGCAATAAAAACAGCACGTAAATGTTCCAAATGTTCCTCCAAAGATCTGCTATAAATCAATATGTCATCAAAGTAAACTACCACAAATCGTCCAATGAAAGCATGTAAAACTTCGTTCATTAATCTCATGAAAGTACTAGGTGCATTAGTTAATCCAAAAGGCATGACTAACCACTCATATAATCCAAACTTAGTTTTAAATGCTGTTTTCCATTCATCTCCCAATTTCATACGAATTTGATGGTAGCCACTACGCAAATCAACTTTGGAGAATATTGTAGAGCCACTCAATTCATCAAGCATATCATCTAGCCTAGGAATAGATGACGATAACGAATAGTAATATTATTAATGCCTCTACAATCAACACACATACGTGATGTACCATCCTTTTTCGGCACTAGAATAATAGGAACAGCACAAGGACTAAGAGATTCGCGTATATAACCTTTGTCGAGAAGCTCTTGTACTTGACGCATAATCTCCTTCGACTCCTCTGGATTGGTACGGTATGGTGCACGGTTTGGCAGTGAAGCACCGGGAATTAAGTCAATCTGATGCTCAATCCCTCGAATAGGCAGTAATCCCGGTGGCACGTCTTGTGGAAAAACGTCAGCGAACTCCTGCAAAATGTTAGTGACAGCAGGAGGCAAAGAGGAAGGCACGTCCTCAAATGAAAATAATGCCTCTTTGCACACAAAAGCATAGCAAACAGATTTGCTGAAATCTAGCTCATCAATATCAGATTTGGTGGCAAATAAACATGCACTTTTCAATTTAATTTCAGAAGCAACACTAGATGGTTTATTATTATGCTTCATTTGTTGCTCAAATTCTTTTGCCACAATCTGATTTTCACTCTTATTGTTCTCCTGTTGTGCTTTATTAGCTCTATTAATATCATCTTTCAAAATGGAATCAGGAGTCATAGGAAGCAAAGTAATATTTTTATCCTTATGAACAAGAGTATAGTGATTGTTTCTACCATGGTGTACAGAATTTTTATCAAATTGCCATGGTCTACCAAGTAATAAGGAACATGCTTGCATAGGTACCACAGCACAATCAACATAATCAGCATATGTAGAGATACTAAAATGCACACGAACAGTACGTGTTACCTTAACCTTGCCGCTGTTGTTGAACCATTGGATGTAGTAAGGATGTGGATGTGGTCTTGTGGTGAGAGAAAGCTTCTCCACCATCTCCATGCTAGCCAAGTTGTTGCAGCTCCCTCCGTCTATTGTGACGCACACAGAACGTTCCTTCACAACTCCCTTGGTATGGAACAAATTGTGCCTCTGATTTTGCTCAGCTTGTGTGACCTGCACACTCAAAACACGTTGAGCAACTAAACATTCATACCTGTCAGCGTCTTCAGGAGCCATGTATTGCGTCTCATGATCAGAATCATCTCCACCATGTTCTTCACGTGTAATAAGAGCTAATGTCTCCTCATCATAGTCACTAGCGGACTCATATCCACCATCCGCGGTAGCAATCATCACACGCGGAGATTTGCATTCTCTCGCATAATGACCTCCTCCCTTACAACGACGACAAATAATATCACTTGTGATAGAGGCAAAGGTGTCCCGTCTTTCGATGAGATGGTGGATTTCGCTTTGGTGGAAGTCGACTTTGACGATCCGACTACGAACGTGCGAGGACGTCGCGCCTTAGCAATCGCTAAACCAACTCCGAGAGGTTATTGACCACGCCGGAGCACGATCAACCTGACCACGAGGGTCTGTTTCCTGCGAGCAAACGAAGAACAAGCAAGAAACTAAGATTGCAATCTGGATATTGCGAATATAAGATGAAAGCTTTATTGATCAAGGTGGGGTTCTGTGACGCCTTTGTCTGGTCGTTGAACACAAACGAAGTACGCGAAGTTGCAGCTATGGCGAACTTTTAATCTAAACAAAACCCAGAGTCTAAACGATGCCCTAAGGGCTGTATATATGGAGGAAGAGGGGGGAATTTCGTGGCCCTTGGTGGAGGGGTCCGAAATCAACCCTATCTCTTGTTTCCCCACACATACGGACTCTAAAAATAGCCTATACTTATGTATTTCGAAATTACATGGGCCTGGCCCAATAATAAGGTGACGCAGCACCTAAAATAGCCTCGGGACGGAATTTATGAAGTGGCATCTTGTATATTTCGTCCAAGGCTTCATGCACCCATTATGGTGGCTTCAAAGTCCTGAAATCATCACTTGTAACTCCGTTCTTGTTCTTGCTCCAATGTTCATCCTTCTCCAAGCTAGGCCCTTCATTTGTAAGCAAAACAAATGTATCCAATTTAGGCAGCATCATATTCTCATGAACATTAGAATCATTACCAAGAAACGAAAGTACCTGGTAATTTAGTTGGCGTGCACGAGCTCTAGTAATTGGTCCAGTATGTATAGCAGCAGGGGCTGTGGGTGTAACAATTTTATTGATGTCCTCATCAGAAACAATCACTATACTCTTGTTCATAAGGATAAAAATATTACTTTGCTTCCTATGACTCCTGATTCCATTTTGAAAGATGATATTAATAGAGCTAATAAAGCAAAACAGGAGACGAATAAGAGTGAAAATCAGATTGTGGCAAAAGAATTTGAGCAACAAATGAAGCCTAATAATAAACCATCTAGTGTTGTTTCTGAAATTAAATTGAAAAGTGCATGTTTATTTGCCACCAAATCTGATATTGATGAGCTAGATTTCAGCAAATCTGTTTGTTATGCTTTTGTGTGCAAAGAGGCATTATTTTCATTCGAGGACGTGCCTTCCTCTTTGCCTCCTGCTGTCACTAACATTTTGCAGGAGTTCGCTGACGTTTTTCCACAAGACGTGCCACCGGGATTACCGCCTATTCGAGGGATTGAGCATCAGATTGACTTAATTCCCGGTGCTTCACTGCCAAACCGTGCACCATACCGTACCAATCCAGAGGAGACGAAGGAGATTATGCGTCAAGTACAAGAGCTTCTCGACAAAGGTTATATACGCGAATCCCTTAGTCCTTGTGCTGTTCCTATTATTCTAGTGCCGAAAAAGGATGGTACATCACGTATGTGTGTTGATTGTAGAGGCATTAATAATATTACTATTCGTTATCGTCATCCTATTTCTAGGCTAGATGATATGCTTGATGAATTGAGTGGCTCTACAATATTCTCCAAAGTTGATTTGCGTAGTGGATACCATCAAATTCGTATGAAATTGGGAGATGAATGGAAAACAGCATTTAAAACTAAGTTTGGATTATATGAGTGGTTAGTCATGCCTTTTGGGTTAACTAATGCGCCTAGTACTTTCATGAGACTAATGAACGAAGTTTTACGTGCTTTCATTGGACGATTTGTGGTAGTCTATTTTGATGATATACTGATTTATAGCAGATCTTTGGAAGAACATTTGGAACATTTACGTGCTGTTTTTATTGCTCTACGTGATGCACGTTTGTTTGGTAACCTTGGGAAGTGCACCTTTAGCACCGACCGAGTATCTTTTCTTGGCTATGTTGTTACTCCACAGGGAATTGAAGTTGACAAAGCCAAGATTGAAGCTATTGAGAGTTGGCCGCAGCCCAAAACGGTCACACAAGTGAGGAGTTTTCTTGGCCTCGCTGGATTCTATAGGCGTTTTGTGAGAGATTTCAGCACCATTGCTGCACCTCTCAACGAGCTTACAAAGAAGGATGTGCCTTTTGTTTGGGGTACCGCACAGGAAGAAGCCTTCACGGTATTGAAAGATAAGTTGACACATGCTCCTTTACTCCAACTTCCTGATTTTAATAAGACTTTTGAGCTTGAATGTGATGCTAGTGGAATTGGATTAGGAGGTGTGTTATTACAAGATGGCAAACCTGTTGCATACTTTTCTGAAAAATTGAGTGGGCCTAGTCTGAATTATTCTACTTATGATAAAGAATTATATGCTCTTGTTCGGATTATTGCTGATGCATTGTCTCGTCGCTATACTATGCTTTCACAACTTGACTTCAAAATATTTGGTTTGGAGACCATCAAAGATCAATATGTGCATGATGCTGATTTTAAAGATGTAATGCAGAATTGTAAAGAAGGAAGAATGTGGAACAAGTTTGTCGTTAACGATGGATTTGTGTTTCGTGCTAACAAGCTATGCATTCCAGCTAGCTCCGTTCGTCTTTTGTTGTTGCAGGAAGCGCATGGAGGAGGATTAATGGGACATTTTGGCGTGAAGAAGACGGAGGACGTACTTGCTACACATTTCTTTTGGCCAAAGATGAGACGGGATGTTGAGCGTTTTATTGCTCGATGCACTACATGTCAAAAAGCTAAGTCAGGACTCAATCCTCATGGTTTATATATGCCTTTGCCTGTACCTAGTGTTCCTTGGGAGGATATATCTATGGACTTTGTTTTAGGTTTACCTCGAACAAAGAAGGGGAGGGATAGCATATTTGTTGTCGTGGATAGATTCTCGAAAATGGCACACTTTATACCATGTCATAAAAGCGATGATGCTGTTAATGTTGCTGATTTGTTCTTTCGTGAAATTATTCGCTTGCATGGTGTGCCAAATACTATTGTTTCAGATCGTGATACTAAATTTCTTAGCCACTTTTGGAGATGTTTATGGGCTAAGTTGGGGACTAAACTACTTTTTAGTACTACTTGTCACCCCCAAACTGATGGACAAACTGAAGTAGTCAATAGAACGTTGTCTACTATGCTTAGGGCTGTTTTGAAGAATAATAAGAAAATGTGGGAGGAATGCTTCCCTCATATTGAATTTGCTTATAATCGTTCATTGCATTCTACTACTAAGATGTGTCCTTTTGAAGTTGTGTATGGTTTCCTACCTCGTGCACCTATTGATTTGTTGCCTCTTCCATCTTCGGAGAAGGTTAATTTTGATGCTAAACAACGTGCTGAATTGATTTTAAAAATGCATGAGTTAACTAAGGAAAACATTGAGCGTATGAATGCTAAATATAAACTTGCTGGAGATAAGGGTAGAAAACATGTTGTGTTTGCACCTGGAGATCTTGTTTGGTTACATTTGCTTAAGGATAGATTTCCTGATTTGCGCAAATCAAAGCTAATGCCACGTGCTGATGGTCCCTTTAAGGTGTTAGAGAAAATAAATGATAATGCATATAAACTTGAGCTGCCTGCAGATTTTGGGGTTAGTCCCACTTTTAACATTGCAGATTTGAAGCCTTATTTGGGTGAGGAAGATGGACTTCCGTCGAGGACGACTTCATTTCAAGAAGGGGAGGATGATGAGGACATCAATACAATTGTTACACCCACAGCCCCTGCTGCTATACATACTGGACCAATTACTAGAGCTCGTGCACGCCAACTAAATTACCAGGTACTTTCGTTTCTTGGTAATGATTCTAATGTTCATGAGAATATGATGCTGCCTAAATTGGATACATTTGTTTTGCTTACAAATGAAGGGCCTAGCTTGGAGAAGGATGGACATTGGAGCAAGAACAAGCATGGAGATGATGGCATGCGCAAGGGAAACAAGAACGGAGTTACAAGTGATGATTTCAGGACTTTGAAGCCACCATAATGGGTGCATGAAGCCTTGGACGAAATATACAAGATGCCACTTCATAAATTTCGTCCCGAGGCTATTTTAGGTGCTGCGTCACCTTATTATTGGGCCAGGCCCATGTAATTTCGAAATACATAAGTATAGGCTATTTTTAGAGTCCGTATGTGTGGGGAAACAAGAGATAGGGTTGATTTCGGACCCCTCCACCAAGGGCCACGAAATTCCCCCCCTCTTCCTCCATATATACAGCCCTTAGGGCATCGTTTAGACTTTGGGTTTTGTTTAGATTAAAAGTTCGCTATAGCTGCAACTTCGCGTACTTCGTTTGTGTTCAACGACCAGACAAAGACGTCACAGAACCCCACCTTGATCAATAAAGCTTTCATCTTATATTCGCAATATCCAGATTGCAATCTCAGTTTCTTGCTTGTTCTTCGTTTGCTCGAAGGAAACAGACCCTCGTGGTCAGGTTGATCGTGCTCCGGCGTGGTCAATAACCTCTCGGAGTTGGTTTAGCGATTGCTAAGGCGCGACGTCCACGCACGTTCGTAGTCGGATCGTCAAAGTCGACTGCCACCAAAGCGATATCCATCATCTCATCGAAAGACGGGACACCTTTGCCTCTATCAAACACCTTAAAGGGACCATCAGCACGTGGCATTAGCTTTGATTTGCGCAAATCAGGAAATCTATCCTTACGCAAATGTAACCAAACAAGATCTCCAGGTGCAAACACAACATGTTTTCTACCCTTATCTCCAGCAAGTTTATATTTAGCATTCATACGCTCAATGTTTTCCTTAGTTAACTCATGCATTTTTAAAATCAATTCAGCACGTTGTTTAGCATCAAAATTAACCTTCTCCGAAGATGGAAGAGGCAACAAATCAATAGGTGCACGAGGTAGGACACCATACACAACTTCAAAAGGGCACATCTTAGTAGTAGAATGCAATGAACGATTATAAGCAAATTCAATATGAGGCAAGCATTCCTCCCACATTTTCTTATTATTCTTCAAAACAGCCCTAAGCATAGTAGACAACGTTCTATTGACTACTTCAGTTTGTCCATCAGTTTGGGGGTGACAAGTAGTACTAAAAAGCAGTTTAGTCCCCAACTTAGCCCATAAACATCTCCAAAAGTGGCTAAGAAATTTAGTATCACGATCTGAAACAATAGTATTTGGCACACCATGCAAGCGAATAATTTCACGAAAGAACAAATCAGCAACATTAACAGCATCATCACTTTTATGACATGGTATAAAGTGTGCCATTTTCGAGAATCTATCCACGACAACAAATATGCTATCCCTCACCTTCTTTGTTCGAGGTAAACCTAAAACAAAGTCCATAGATATATCCTCCCAAGGAACACTAGGTACAGGCAAAGGCATATATAAACCATGAGGATTGAGTCGTGACTTAGCTTTTTGACATGTATTGCAGCAAGCAATAAAACGCTCAACATCCCGTCTCATCTTTGGCCAAAAGAAATGTGTAGCAAGTACGTCCTCCGTCTTCTTCACGCCAAAGTGTCCCATTAATCCTCCTCCATGCGCCTCCTGCAACAACAAAAGACGAACGGAGCTAGCTGGAATGCATAGCTTGTTAGCACGAAACACAAATCCATCGTTAACAACAAACTTGTTCCACATTCTTCCTTCTTTACAATTCTGCATTACATCTTTAAAATCAGTATCATGCACATATTGATCTTTGATGGTCTCCAAACCAAATATTTTGAAGTCAAGTTGTGAAAGCATAGTATAGCGACGAGACAATGCATCAGCAATAACATTTTCTTTTCCCTTCTTGTGTTTAATGACATAAGGGAAAGTCTCAATGAATTCAACCCATTTAGCATGTCTACGATTCAGTTTAGCTTGACTTTTAATATGTTTCAAAGATTCATGATCAGAATGTATAACAAATTCTTTGGGCCATAAATAATGTTGCCATGTTTCTAAAGTCCGAACAAGAGCATATAATTCTTTATCATAAGTAGAATAATTCAGACTAGGCCCACTCAATTTTTCAGAAAAGTATGCAACATGTTTGCCATCTTGTAATAACACACCTCCTAATCCAATTCCACTAGCATCACATTCAAGCTCAAAAGTCTTATTAAAATCAGGAAGTTGGAGTAAAGGTGCATGTGTCAACTTATCTTTCAATACCGTGAAGGCTTCTTCCTGTGCGGTACCCCAAACAAAAGGCACATCCTTCTTTGTAAGCTCGTTGAGAGGTGCAGCAATGGTGCTGAAATCTCTCACAAAACGCCTATAGAATCCAGCGAGGCCAAGAAAACTCCTCACTTGTGTGACCGTTTTGGGCTGCGGCCAACTCTCAATAGCTTCAATCTTGGCTTTGTCAACTTCAATTCCCTGTGGAGTAACAACATAGCCAAGAAAAGATACTCGGTCGGTGCAAAAGGTGCACTTCCCAAGGTTACCAAACAAACGTGCATCACGTACAGCAATAAAAACAGCACGTAAATGTTCCAAATGTTCTTCCAAAGATCTGCTATAAATCAGTATATCATCAAAATAGACTACCACAAATCGTCCAATGAAAGCACGTAAAACTTCGTTCATTAGTCTCATGAAAGTACTAGGCGCATTAGTTAACCCAAAAGGCATGACTAACCACTCATATAATCCAAACTTAGTTTTAAATGCTGTTTTCCATTCATCTCCCAATTTTATACGAATTTGATGGTATCCACTATGCAAATCAACTTTGGAGAATATTGTAGAGCCACTCAATTCATCAAGCATATCATCTAGCCTAGGAATAGGATGACGATAACGAATAGTAATATTATTAATGCCTCTACAATCAACACACATACGTGATGTACCATCCTTTTTCGGCACTAGAATAATAGGAACAGCACAAGGACTAAGGGATTCGCGTATATAACATTTATCGAGAAGCTCTTGTACTTGACGCATAATCTCCTTCGTCTCCTCTGGATTGGTACGGTATGGTGCACGGTTTGGCAGTGAAGCACCGGGAATTAAGTCAATTTGATGCTCAATCCCTCGAATAGGCGGTAATCCCGGTGGCACGTCTTGTGGAAAGACGTCAGCGAACTCCTGCAAAATGTTAGTGACAGCAGGAGGCAAAGAGGAAGGCACGTCCTCGAATGAAAATAATGCCTCTTTGCACACAAAAGCATAGCAAACAGATTTGCTGAAATCTAGCTCATCAATATCAGATTTGGTGGCAAATAAACATGCACTTTTCAATTTAATTTCAGAAGCAACACTAGATGGTTTATTATTAGGCTTCATTTGTTGCTCAAATTCTTTTGCCACAATCTGATTTTCACTCTTATTCGTCTCCTGTTTTGCTATATTAGCTCTATTAATATCATCTTTCAAAATGGAATCAGGAGTCATAGGAAGCAAAGTAATATTTTTATCCTTATGAACAAGAGTATAGTGATTGTTTCTACCATGGTGTACAGAATTTTTATCAAATTGCCATGGTCTACCAAGTAATAAGGAACATGCTTGCATAGGTACCACATCACAATCAACATAATCAGCATATGTAGAGATACTAAAATGCACACGAACAGTACGTGTTACCTTAACCTTGCCGCTGTTGTTGAACCATTGGATGTAGTAAGGATGTGGATGTGGTCTTGTGGTGAGAGAAAGCTTCTCCACCATCTCCATGCTAGCCAAGTTGTTGCAGCTCCCTCCGTCTATGATGACGCGCACAGAACGTTCCTTCACAACTCCCTTGGTATGGAACAAATTGTGCCTCTGATTTTGCTCAGCTTGTGTGACCTCCACACTCAAAACACGTTGAGCAACTAAACATTCATACCTGTCAGCGTCTTCAGGAGCCATGTATTGCGTCTCATGATCAGAATCATCTCCACCATGTTCTTCACGTGTAATAAGAGCCAAAGTCTCCTCATCATAGTCACTAGCGGACTCATATCCACCATCCGCGGTAGCAATCATCACACGCGGAGATTTGCATTCTCTCGCATAATGACCTCCTCCCTTACAACGACGACAAATAATATCACTTGTGTGCCCTGTTGATGCCATGGAAGAAGAAGAACGCTGTGCAGGACCCGCAGGTGCGCTCTTGGAAGATAATGGTGGTTGTGCCTGTTTTCTTGTATCACGGCTGGAGGTGGCACCGGATGGAGGTGCTGGTGCAGTTGAAGTAGAAGATGCACGTGGTGTCCATGATGAAGGTCGGCCTGCAGAAAAGTTAGTTCGCCCCAATGCTTGTCGATCCTGCACTTCACATTCAGCTTTACATGCAAGATGGAATAAACGAGTGATATTAGTATACTCCTTATAGTCTAGAATGGTCTGAATCTCTCTATTTAATCCACCCAGAAAACGTGCAAGCATAGCTTCATTCTCCTCAACAATACCACATCTAATCATGCCAGTTTGTAATTCCTGATAATATTCTTCTACAGAATTTTTCCCTTGTCTTAAACGCTGCAATTTTTGAAGCAATTCACGTTGATAATATGGTGGAACCCAACGCGTACGCATAGCAGTTTTCAAAGCAGCCCAAGTAGTTGGAATAGGATATAATCTACAATGTTCAGACCACCATACACATGCAAAACTAGTGAAAGCACAAACGGCAGCAGCAACTCGTCTCTCCTCAGGATATTGTAAACATGTAAATCGTTGTTCAGTTTCTAACTCCCAAGTAAGATATATATCAGGAACATATCTACCCTCAAATGGTGGAATATTCAATTTTAGTTTAGGAATATGGACATCATCTCGTACCTGAGGTGGTGGTGCAGGCCTACCATTACGAATATATACCTGAGGTCGACCTGCTGGTGGTGGTACAGGTGGCTGCACGTAGTGTTGATTTTGATCAACCTCATCCTCATAGTCTCCCACATAATCATCCTCCTCCACATCAGCAGCAGGAGCCACAGAAGTATCAACAGCAGCACCAACAGTTTGGCCAAACGCAAGAGGAACACGGCTTGCTCGGCGGAGGTCTGCTTCGCGACGTGGAGGTAGTCGTTGTTGTTGTTGTTGTTGGAGAGGTGCGTTAGCTGCAGCGGGTGGTGGTGGTGGAAGACGCGCGAGCAATTCATTAAACTTGTTATCGAGCTTTGTTTCGAACGTCTTCTCAAAGCCAGTGATCTTCTCCATGGCCTCTTCAAAATTGTTCAGCACATCTTGCACCTGTTCAGTCATCATTTGCTGAAACTTATCATGAAGCTCCTTGTTCGATAAATTCTCCCAGTCAATCTCGTCGGCTTGTGATCCTGGCATGGTTAGCAGCAATAGAAACACACAAGAATATGATCCTACAGACTACGAACAAGTGGTGGTGGTGGGTGTCACAAATCCGTCAAGCAAATGAAGTCGTCCTCGACGGAAGTTCATCTTCCTCACCCAAATAAGGCTTCAAATCTGCAATGTTAAAAGTGGGACTAACCCCAAAATCTGCAGGCAGCTCAAGTTTATATGCATTATCATTTATTTTCTCTAACACCTTAAAGGGACCATCAGCACGTGGCATTAGCTTTGATTTGCGCAAATCAGGAAATCTATCCTTACGCAAATGTAACCAAACAAGATCTCCAGGTGCAAACACAACATGTTTTCTACCCTTATCTCCAGCAAGTTTATATTTAGCATTCATACGCTCAATGTTTTCCTTAGTTAACTCATGCATTTTTAAAATCAATTCAGCACGTTGTTTAGCATCAAAATTAACCTTCTTCGAAGATGGAAGAGGCAACAAATCAATAGGTGCACGAGGTAGGAAACCATACACAACTTCAAAAGGGCACATCTTAGTAGTAGAATGCAATGAACGATTATAAGCAAATTCAATATGAGGCAAGCATTCCTCCCACATTTTCTTATTATTCTTCAAAACAGCCCTAAGCATAGTAGACAACGTTCTATTGACTACTTCAGTTTGTCAATCAGTTTGGGGGTGACAAGTAGTACTAAAAAGCAGTTTAGTCCCCAACTTAGCCCATAAACATCTCCAAAAGTGGCTAAGAAATTTAGTATCACGATCTGAAACAATAGTATTTGGCACACCATGCAAGCGAATAATTTCACGAAAGAACAAATCAGCAACATTAACAGCATCATCGCTTTTATGACATGGTATAAAGTGTGCCATTTTCGAGAATCTATCCACGACAACAAATATGCTATCCCTCCCCTTCTTTGTTCGAGGTAAACCTAAAACAAAGTCCATAGATATATCCTCCCAAGGAACACTAGGTACAGGCAAAGGCATATATAAACCATGAGGATTGAGTCGTGACTTAGCTTTTTGACATGTAGTGCATCGAGCAATAAAACGCTCAACATCCCGTCTCATCTTTGGCCAAAAGAAATGTGTAGAAGTACGTCCTCTGTCTTCTTCACGCCAAAATGTCCCATTAATCCTCCTCCATGTGCTTCCTGCAACAACAAAAGACGAACGGAGCTAGCTGGAATGCATAGCTTGTTAGCACGAAACACAAATCCATCGTTAACGACAAACTTGTTCCACATTCTTCCTTCTTTACAATTCTGCATTACATCTTTAAAATCAGCATCATGCACATATTGATCTTTGATGGTCTCCAAACCAAATATTTTGAAGTCAAGTTGTGAAAGCATAGTATAGCGACGAGACAATGCATCAGCAATAACATTTTCTTTTCCCTTCTTGTGTTTAATGACATAAGGGAAAGTCTCAATGAATTCAACCCATTTAGCATGTCTACGATTCAGTTTAGCTTGACTTTTAATATGTTTCAAAGATTCATGATCAGAATGTATAACAAATTCTTTGGGCCATAAATAATGTTGCCATGTTTCTAAAGTCCGAACAAGAGCATATAATTCTTTATCATAAGTAGAATAATTCAGACTAGGCCCACTCAATTTTTCAGAAAAGTATGCAACAGGTTTGCCATCTTGTAATAACACACCTCCTAATCTGATAGAGGCAAAGGTGTCCCGTCTTTCGATGAGATGATGGATATCGCTTTGTTGGAAGTCGACTTTGACGATCCGACTACGAACGTGCGAGGACGTCGCGCCTTAGCAATCGCTTAACCAACTCCGAGAGGTTATTGACCACGCCGGAGCACGATCAACCTGACCACGAGGGTCTGTTTCCTGCGAGCAAACGAAGAACAAGTAAGAAACTGAGATTGCAATCTGGATATTGCGAATATAAGATGAAAGCTTTATTGATCAAGGTGGGGTTCTGTGACGCCTTTGTCTGGTCGTTGAACAGCGAAGTACGCGAAGTTGCAGCTATGGCGAACTTTTAATCTAAACAAAACCCAAAGTCTAAACGATGCCCTAAGGGCTGTATATATGGAGGAAGAGGGGGGAATTTCGTGGCCCTTGGTGGAGGTGATAGAGGCGGGGGTGTCCCGATCTTTCGATGAGATGATAACTATCGATTTGGTGGAGACGACTTTGACGATCCGACTACAAACGTGCACGACGTTGCGCCTTAGCAATCGCTAAACCAATCTCCTGAGGTTACTGACGAGGCCGGAAGCACGGTCAGCCTGACCACGAAGGTCTATTCCTGCAAGCAATCGAAGAACGAGCAAGAATATGATAAAGCAATCTGAATATTGCAAATATATATGAGGTATTGATAATGGTGGGGATCCGGAAGCGGTCTTGGTCTGGTCGTTGGACACAAACGAAGTACACGAAGTTGCAATGGCTAACTTTTAACTAAACAAATCCCAAGGAAAAGTTACTAGATGGATCTACTTATATAGGAGCAAGGGGTGGAGGCCAAGGAGGTGGGAGGACGTCCCAAGGCAGCCTAAAACTAAATCTAGGTCGTACAAGGCCAATGGGCCCAAGTGGAGGTGATGTAACACCTTTGGACTTGTAGTTTGACTCGGATTCTGCTGCAGCATCAGATTGTTTCGTCCACAACTCAACGCTCCGGACGAATTTTAAGGTGATTCCAATTGGGTTGGTGATGAGGACATGACTACCTTGGATATGACCAAAAATATTGCATATATGCATATTTGTCAGGTGATTTCTAGTGCAAACTATTCAATAATCTATTTATGTTATCCAGAACAAAAATACTTCACACACTTTTGTGTTTTGTCTAATTGCAGGTGTATGGGACATTTGTATAATCCAAATATGAAGATAAGGAAGAAAGAGATGTTTATTTGCTGTCCAAAAAGTTCTCTCACGTCACTTTTGGCCCAAGAGAAGATAGAGTCCAAGTCTCTCACGTTCTGGATTCAGATTCGGACTGCACAGACACACCTGACTCAAAACGCACACAAGTTTTTCATACGGACTCCGAATTGGGTGATTCTTTTTTTGTTGGAAACTAGATTTCGTGCACTTTCCAACCCAATTGGAACCACCTTCAAATTCGTCCGGAGCGTTGAGTTGTGGACGAAACAATCTGATGCTGCAGCAGAATCCGAGTCAAATTACAAGTCCAAAGGTGTTACATCACCTCCACTTGGGCCCATGAGCCTTGTACGACCTAGGGTTAGTTTTAGGCTGCCTTGGGACGTCCTCCCACCTCCTTGGCCGCCACCCCTTGCTCCTATATAAGTAGATCCATCTAGTAGCTTTTCCTTGGGATTTGTTTAGTTAAAAGTTAGCCATTGCAACTTCGTGTACTTTGTTTGTGTCCAACGACCAGACCAAGACCGTTTACAGATCCCCACCTTTATCAATACTTCATCTATATTCGCAATATTCAGATTGCTTTATCATATTCTTGCTTGTTCTTCGATTGCTTGCAGGAATAGACCTTCGTGGTCAGGTTGATTGTGCTCTGGCGTGGTCAATAACCTCTCGGAGTTGGTTTAGCGATTGCTAAGGCGCAACGTCGTGCACGTTTGTAGTCGAATCGTCAAAGTCGTCTCCACCAAATCGATAGTTATCATCTCATCGAAAGATCGGGACACCCCCGCCTCTATCAAGTGGTATCAGTTTTCAGGTTGTTCTGTGAGATTTTACAGTTTTTCATAGTTTAGATCGCATCTGTCATTCATACCTACAGTCCATGAAAAAGCCACAAAAAAAGTTAGATCTTGATAGAGGCAAAGGTGTCCCGTCTTTCGATGAGATGGTGGATTTCGCTTTGGTGGAAGTCGACTTTGACGATCCGACTACGAACGTGCGAGGACGTCGCGCCTTAGCAATCGCTAAACCAACTCCGAGAGGTTATTGACCACGCCGGAGCACGATCAACCTGACCACGAGGGTCTGTTTCCTGCGAGCAAACGAAGAACAAGCAAGAAACTAAGATTGCAATCTGGATATTGCGAATATAAGATGAAAGCTTTATTGATCAAGGTGGGGTTCTGTGACGCCTTTGTCTGGTCGTTGAACACAAACGAAGTACGCGAAGTTGCAGCTATGGCGAACTTTTAATCTAAACAAAACCCAAAGTCTAAACGATGCCCTAAGGGCTGTATATATGGAGGAAGAGGGGGGAATTTCGTGGCCCTTGGTGGAGGGGTCCGAAATCAACCCTATCTCTTGTTTCACCACACATACGGACTCTAAAAATAGCCTATACTTATGTATTTCGAAATTACATGGGCCTGGCCCAATAATAAGGTGACGCAGCACCTAAAATAGCCTCGGGAAGAAATTTATGAAGTGGCATCTTGTATATTTCGTCCAAGGCTTCATGCACCCATTATGGTGGCTTCAAAGTCCTGAAATCATCACTTGTAACTCCGTTCTTGTTCCCCTTGCGCATGCCATCATCTCCATGCTTGTTCTTGCTCCAATGTTCATCCTTCTCCAAGCTAGGCCCTTCATTTGTAAGCAAAACAAATGTATCCAATTTAGGCAGCATCATATTCTCATGAACATTAGAATCATTACCAAGAAACGAAAGTACCTGGTAATTTAGTTGGCGTGCACGAGCTCTAGTAATTGGTCCAGTATGTATAGCAGCAGGGGCTGTGGGTGTAACAATTGTATTGATGTCCTCATCAACTTGTGTGCCCTGTTGATGCTATGGAAGAAGAAGAACGCTGTGTAGGCCCCGCAGGTGCGCTCTTGGCAGATAATGGTGGTTGTGCCTGTTTTCTTGTATCACGGCTGGAGGTGGCACCTGATGGAGGTGCTGGTGCAGTTGAAGTAGAAGATGCACGTGGTGTCCATGATGAAGGTCGGCCTGCAGATAAGTTAGTTCGCCCCAATGCTTGTCGATCCTGCACTTCACGTTCAGCTTTACAAGCAAGATGGAATAAACGAGTGATATTAGTATACTCCTTATAGTCTAGAATGGTCTGAATCTCTCTATTTAATCCACCCAGAAAACGTGCAAGCATAGCTTCATTCTCCTCAACAATACCACATCTAATCATGCCAGTTTGTAATTCCTGATAATATTCTTCGACAGAATTTTTTCCTTGTCTTAAACGCTGCAATTTTTGAAGCAATTCACGTTGATAATATGGTGGAACCCAACGCGTACGCATAGCAGTTTTCAAAGCAGCCCAAGTAGTTGGAATAGGATATAATCTACAATGTTCAGACCACCATACACATGCAAAACTAGTGAAAGCACAAACAGCAGCAGCAACTCGTCTCTCCTCAGGATATTGTAAACATGTAAATCGTTGTTCAGTTTCTAACTCCCAAGTAAGATATATATCAGGAACATATCTACCCTCAAATGGTGGAATATTCAATTTCAGTTTAGGAATATGGACATCATCTCGTACCTGAGGTGGTGGTGCAAGCCTACCATTACGAATATATACCTGAGGTCGACCTGCTGGTGGTGGTGCTGGTGGCTGCTCGTAGATCTGAGTTTGATCAACCTCATCCTCATAATCGCCCGCATACTCATCATCCTCCTGGGTACCAGCAACAGCAGTAGCAGGAGCCACAGAAGTATCAACAGCAGCACCAACAGTTTGGCCAAACGCAAGAGGAACACGGCTCGCTCGGCGAAGGTCTATTTCGCGACGTGGAGGTAGTCGTTGTTGTTGTTGTTGGAGAGGTGCGTTAGGTGCAGCGGGTGGTGGTGGTGGATGACGCGCGAGCAATTCATTAAACTTGTTATCGAGCTTTGTTTCGAACGTCTTCTCAAGGCCAGTGATCTTCTCGATGGCCTCTTCAAAATTGTTCAGCACATCTTGCACCTGTTTAGTCATCATTTGCTGAAACTTATCATGAAGCTCCTTGTTCGATAAATTCTCCCAGTCAATCTCGTCGGCTTGTGATCCTGGCATGGTTAGCAGCAATAGAAACACACAAGAATATGATCCTACAGACTACGAACAAGTGGTGGTGGTGGGTGTCACAAATCCGTCAAGCAAAACTCAAATTCTTACCAGTTTTTACCCAGCAACAGGCGGTGATCGGCAACCGTTGTAGTCAAAACTCTCAAAGCTTGGATAGAGCGATTACCAGGGAGAGTCAAACGCACGACGTAGATGTATGTGGAGCTGGGAAGGCTTATAATATGGTAGCAAAAAGGGTCAGCAATAATCAATTCAAAGATGCAAAGTTGAATAAACGCTCAACGACGGTACTGTGCTGGTCCTAGGCTAGACTGTGCTAGAGACGCGAGCCTAGAACACCAACAAAATCACGGCGCGACACGTAAGCAAGGGAGGAGCACACTCTGAATTTTTTTTCTCTTTTTTTTGCACTTTTTTTTTCCTCTTTTTTTTTTTGCTCCGCAACAAAATTTTTTTCGAAAAAGTCTACAAATGGTCTAAAAACTGTGATGAGGACATGACTACCTTGGATATGACCAAAACTATTGCATATATGCATATTTGTCAGGTGATTTCTAGAGCAAACTATTCAATAATCTATTTATGTTATCCAAAACAAAAATACTTCACACACTTTTGTGTTTTGTCTAATTGCAGGTGTATGGGACATTTGTACAATCCACATATGAAGATAAGGAAGAAAGAGATGTTTATTTGCTGTCCAAAAAGTTCTCTCACGTCACTTTTGGCCCAAGAGAAGATAGAGTCCAAGTCTCTCACGTTCTGGATTCAGATTCGGACTGCACAGACACACCTGACTCAAAACGCACACAAGTTTTTCATACGGACTCCGAATTGGGTGATTCTTTTTTTGTTGGAAACTAGATTTCATGCACTTTCCAACCAATTGGAATCACCTTCGAATTCGTCCGGAGCGTTGAGTTGTGGACGAAACAATCTGATGCTGCAGCAGAATCCGAGTCAAACTACAAGTCCAAATGTGTTACATCACCTCCACTTGGGCCCATTGGCCTTGTACGACCTAGATTTAGTTTTAGGCTGCCTTGGGACGTCCTCCCACCTCCTTGGCCGCCACCCCTTGCTCCTATATAAGTAGATCCATCTAGTAGCTTTTCCTTGGGATTTGTTTAGTTAAAAGTTAGCCATTGCAACTTCGTGTACTTCGTTTGTGTCCAACGACCAGACCAAGACCGCTTCCGGATCCCCACCATTATCAATACTTCATATATATTTGCAATATTCAGATTGCTTTATCATATTCTTGCTCGTTCTTCGATTGCTTGCAGGAATAGACCTTCGTGGTCAGGCTGACCGTGCTTCCAGCATCGTCAGTAACCTCAGGAGATTGGTTTAGCGATTGCTAAGGCGCAATGTCGTGCACGTTTGTAGTCGGATCGTCAAAGTCATCTCCACCAAATCGATAGTTATCATCTCATCGAAAGATCGGGACCCTCGCCTCTATCAAGTGGTATCAGTTTTCAGGTTGCTCGGTGAGAATTTCTAGTTTTCCTAGATTAGATTTATTTTCTTACCTATTGTCCAAGAAAAAGCCACAAAAAAGAGGTAGATCTATTCATCCTTGGTCCAAGCCAGTCTGAGCCTTTGCAATTTTCTTTTCATTGCTTGCATAGTTGAATTATCGGTTGCATCATCGTGTCGAGTTGCTGGTCTTAGTGTCTTGTTCCTTTAGAGTTTCGAGTTCTGTTCACATTAGTCACGCAGCCGCTGCATCATTATCCCATCCGCTGTCCACCATCCCATCCACCAATTTCCACCACGTGCTACGCACTGTTTATTGTCATAATCATAGTTGAGGTCACTCACATCTTCGCCAGATCGAATCTGCATCTTATCTAGTTTGTCTTGGAAAGAGGGAGAAAAAGAGGATAAAGAAAAAAAAGAGAGAAAAAAGGAAAGAAAAAAAAGAAAAAGAGGGAGAAGAAAAAGAAAAAAAAAACGTGAGAAAAAAAAGAGAGAAGAAAAAAAAATTGGATCTATCTAGAATCAATCTCGTACCTGAATTCGGATTGGAATCTGTTTTGCGCACTGTTCAGTAAAACAGGTGTATCTTTCTCATACGAAGTCCGTTTGGCTCCGTGAGTACTCAAATTGAAGATAGCGACGAGCCGCATCTAAATAGTTGCAGAAGCTTGTTCAATATTTGACACCTCAAAATCGGCTTCTAAATAGGTCTTTTTGCCCTCCGAAGTTCGTGAACATAGCTTGTTCCAATTTTTCAGGCCAGTTTTAGAATTCTTTGACTCCTCATATCAACTCGGAATTGAGTGATTCTTTTTGCATTGGAAAGCTTGAGTTAGTAGCATTCTTTGAAATAATTGATCAGAAAATTGTCTCAAACTTTTCAAGAGGAAAGTTGGAGAGAGAGTTGTTGTATATCCTGCTTGGCAGTTGTTTTTCATCATTATCTTCACTGCCGTTGTGATCTTCACTTATATCTTGCTGTCAAGAGCTACTTGGTATCCTTCATTGATGCTAGTTGTGCTACGCCGTGACCTTACTAGTGTTCTAGGCTCGCGTCTCTAGTCCGGTCTAGCCTAGGACCAGCACAGTACCGTCGTTGAGCGTTTATTCAACATTGCATCTTTGAATTGATTATTGCTAATCTTTTGCTACCATATATAGCCAACCCAGCTGCACATATTTCTACACTGTGTATACGTACGCTCCCCTCGCAATCGCTTTACTCAATATTCGGAGTTACTTGACACCGCTGGTTGCCGATCACCGCCTGCTGCATGGTAAGAACTTGTAAGACATTGATATTTGCTTTACTGTGAGCGTTTTACCACCACATCCTAGTAGTTATACGAACATTATTTTTGGGTTTTGTTTCTTGTTCTACTAATCATGACAGGATCCAGAGTCAATTCATGGGCTTTGTCGATCGCGGGAGACGTGCCACCACCTTTGCAAATACCACAACCGTCACGAGAGGTGCACAAACATCCAAATGCACATGATCAGGTTAATGTATCTATACCACCATTTAATGGCCGTTTTAAACCTGCTTTATATATTGAATGGAAGTTCGACATAAAAAATATATTTGCTTCCCATAATTTCAATGAACATAAAAAGGTTAAGGTTGCGGTTGGTTCTTTCACTGGTTATGCTTTGGTTTGGTGGAGTGAATATTGTCGGTTACACCCTGATTATATACCTACTACTTGGGATGATTTGAAACTTGCCATGCGACATACTTTCGTCCCTGCTTATTATACTCGTGACATGATTAAGAAGTTGCAACACTTAAAACAAGCTAGTGAAACTGTAACAAAATATTATGATGATTTACAAACTACCTTGTTGCATTCCTCTTTAGAAGAAAGTGAAGATGATTTTATGGATAGATTTTGGGGAGGATTAAACCGTGATATTCAAGAGATACTAATTCATGAAGAGTGTTATCCTATGGACCATTTGTTTCATCTTGCTTGCAAAGCTGAACAGGAAATAAAACGACGTGTTAGCCAGGAGGAGAACAAGCGCACGGTGCACATTCCAAGAGTTGATATGATTGTTCCTTCAACTACTAGGCATACTATGACAACCACATCCATTGTTGTCAGGACTACATCACCTCCACCATGTGACACATCGCCCCTGAGAGTGGCTACATCATCTGAGTTGATCATAAGAGGTAATGACAAAGGTACTGATCTTCCATCTCTACATGAGAATGATGAATGCCTTGTCAATTTGAATGCACCATCTGATGAGCTACCCACTACTTTGATCACACCACCTATTTTAGAGCACTACGTTGATAATTTGACTTTGCCATGTGATCAAACAACTGAAATACCAACAATTTTGAGTGCACCCATTGAATTAACTATTGATGCAAAAGAACCAATGTTTAATCATTTTGATATGACCTCTAATCTTGGTGATGATTCTGTGTTGAATGACTTATTGCATGTTTGCTTATTTAAGCATGTTGTAGCATGTAAATTTGATGCAAGTAAGGTTTATTCACCAGTGTTGGGATGGTTTAATTATGAACATTGTCAATCTTTTGAAATGAATAAGAGCTTCACTTATATGTGCAAACTGAGTTGCAATATTTTCATGCGTTCTACTTCTTGTGCTAATTTTTTGGCTTTAGATTTTATGAACTATGCAAGTTACTCATCTATTCATGTGTCATATATGCAAAAATCAAGGGAAGTAAAAATGGATAACATATACATATACAACATGTACACCTTGTCTCTTTTGTTAGCCACATTTCAGATTAAGCAACGCCGAGGACGGCTTTATTTTCAAGAAGGGGAGGATGATGAGGACATGACTACCTTGGATATGACCAAAAATATTGCATATATGCATATTTGTCAGGTGATTTCTAGTGCAAACTATTCAATAATCTATTTATGTTATCCAGAACAAAAATACTTCACACACTTTTGTGTTTTGTCTAATTGCAGGTGTATGGGACATTTGTACAATCCACATATGAAGATAAGGAAGAAAGAGATGTTTATTTGCTGTCCAAAAAGTTCTCTCACGTCACTTTTGGCCCAAGAGAAGATAGAGTCCAAGTCTCTCACGTTCTGGATTCAGATTCGGACTGCACAGACATACCTGACTCAAAACGCACACAAGTTTTTCATACGGACTCCGAATTGGGATTTGTTTAGTTAAAAGTTAGCCATTGCAACTTCGTGTACTTCGTTTGTGTCCAACGACCAGACCAAGACTGCTTACGGATCCCCACCATTATCAATACCTCATATATATTTGCAATATTCAGATTGCTTTATCATATTCTTGCTCGTTCTTCGATTGCTTGCAGGAATAGACCTTCGTGGTCAGGCTGACCGTGCTTCCGGCATTGTCAGTAACCTCAGGAGATTGGTTTAGCGATTGCTAAGGCGCAACGTCGTGCACGTTTGTAGTCGGATTGTCAAAGTCGTCTCCACCAAATCGATAGTTGTCATCTCATCGAAAGATCGGGACCCTCACCTCTATCACCTCCCCTTCTTGAAAATAAAGCCGTCCTCGGCGTTGCTTAATCTGAAATGTGGCTAACAAAAGAGACAAGGTGTACATGTTGTATATGTATATGTCATCCATTTTTACTTCCCTTGATTTTTGCATATATGACACATGAATAGATGAGTAACTTCCATAGTTCATAAAATCTAAAACCAAAAAATTAGCACAAGAAGTAAAAGGCATGAAAATATTGCAACTCAATTTGCACATATAAGTGAAGCTCTTATTCATTTCAAAAGATTGACAATGTTCATCATTAAACCATCCCAACATTGGTGAATAAACCTTACTTGCATCAAATTTACATGCTACAACATGCTTAAATAAGCAAACATGCAATAAGTCATTCAACACAGAATCATCACCAAGATTGGAGGTCATATCAAAATGATTAAACATTGGTTCTTTTGCATCAATAGTTAATTCAATGGGTGCACTCAAAGTTGTTGGTATTTCAGTTGTTTGATCACATGGCAAAGTCAAATTATCAACATAGTCCTCTAAAATAGGTGGTGTGATCAAAGTAGTGGGTAGCTCATCAGATGGTGCATTCAAATTGACAAGGCATTCATCATTCTCATGTAGAGATGGAAGATCAGTACCTTTGTCATTACCTCTTATGATCAACTCAGATGATGTAGCCACTCTCGGGGGCGATGTGTCACATGGTGGAGGTGATGTAGTCCTGACAACAACGGATGTGGTTGTCATAGTATGCCTAGTAGTTGAAGGAACAATCATATCAACTCTTGGAATGTGCACCGTGCGCTTGTTCTCCTCGTGGCCAACACGTCGTTCTATTTCCTGTTCAGCTTTGCAAGCAAGATGAAACAAATGGTCCATAGGATAACACTCTTCATGAATTAGTATCTCTTGAATATCACGGTTTAATCCTCCCCAAAATCTATCCATAAAATCATCTTCACTTTCTTCTAAAGAGGAATGCAACAAGGTAGTTTGTAAATCATCATAATATTTTGTTACAGTTTCACTACCTTGTTTTAAGTGTTGCAACTTCTTAATCATGTCACGAGTATAATAAGCAGGGACGAAAGTATGTCGCATGGCAAGTTTCAAATCATCCCAAGTAGTAGGTATATAATCAGGGTGTAACCGACAATATTCACTCCACCAAACAAAAGCATAACCAGTGAAAGAACCAACCGCAACCTTAACCTTTTTATGTTCATCGAAATTATGGGAAGCAAATATATTTTTTATGTCGAACTCCCATTCAATATATAAAGCAGGTTTAAAACGGCCATTAAATGGTGGTATAGATACATTAACCTGATCATGTGCATTTGGATGTTTGTGCACCTCTCGTGACGGTTGTGGTATTTGCAAAGGTGGTGGCACGTCTCCCGCGATCGACAAAGCCCATGAATTGACTCTGGATCCTGTCATGATTAGTAGAACAAGAAACAAAACCCAAAAATAATGTTCCTATAACTACTAGGATGTGGTGGTAAAACGCTCACAGTAAAGCAAATATCAATGTCTTACAAGTTCTTACCATGCAGCAGGCGGTGATCGGCAACCAGCGGTGTCAAGTAACTCCGAATATTGAGTAAAGCGATTGCCAGGGGAGCGTACGTATACACGGCGTAGAAATATGTGGAGCTGGGTTGGCTATATATGGTAGCAAAAGATTAGCAATAATCAATTCAAAGATGCAATGTTGAATAAACGCTCAACGACGGTAATGTGCTGGTCCTAGGCTAGACCGGACTAGAGACGCGAGCCTAGAACACTAATGAGGTCACGGCGTAGCACAACCAGCATCAATGAAGGATACTAAGTAGCTCTTGACAGCAAGATATAAGTGAAGATCACAACAGCAGTGAAGATAATGAGGTGAAACAACAGCCAAGCAGGATATATCAACAACTTTGTCTCCAACTTTCCTCTGAAAAAGTTTGTGCCGTTTTTTTGTTTTTTTTCTTCTCTCTTTTTTTTCCTCACACTTTTTTTTTCTTTCTCTCCTTTTTTTTCTCTGACTTTTTTTTTCCTTTTTTTTCTCTCTTTTTTTTCTCTCTTTTTTTCTCCCTCTTTCCAAAACAAACTAGATAAGATGCAGATTGGATCAAGTGAAGATGTGAACGATCTCAACTATTATTATGACAATGAATGGTGGGTAGCACGTGGTGGAAATTGATGGATGGGTGGTGGACAGCGGAAGAGATAATGATGCAGCGGTGGCGTGACTAATGTGAACAGAACTCGAAACTCTAAACGAACTAGACACTAAGACCAGCAACTCGACACGACAATGCAACCGATAATTCAACTATGCAAGCAATGAAAAGAAAATTGCAAAGGCTCAGACTGGCTTGGACCAAGGATGAATAGATCTAACTCTTTTTTGTGGCTTTTTCTTGGACAATAGGTAAGAAAATAAATCTAATCTAGGAAAACTGGAAATTCTCACCGAGCAACCTGAAAACTGATACCACTTGATAGAGGCGGGGTGTCCCGATCTTTCGATGAGATGGTAACTATCGATTTGGTGGAGACGACTTTGACGATCCGACTACAAACGTGCACGACGTTGCGCCTTAGCAATCGCTAAACCAATCTCCAGAGGTTATTGACCACGCCGGTGCACGATCAACCTGACCACGAAGGTCTATTCCTGCAAGCAATCGAAGAACGAGCAAGAATATGATAAAGCAATCTGAATATTGCAAATATATATGAAGTATTGATAATGGTGGGGATCCGGAAGCGGTCTTGGTCTGGTCGTTGGACACAAACGAAGTACACGAAGTTGCAATGGCTAACTTTTAACTAAACAAATCCCAAGGAAAAGCTAGTAGATGGATCTACTTATATAGGAGCAAGGGGTGGCGGCCAAGGAGGTGGGAGGACGTCCCAAGGCAGCCTAAAACTAAATCTAGGTCGTACAAGGCCAATGGGCCCAAGTGGAGGTGATGTAACACCTTTGGACTTGTAGTTTGACTCGGATTCTGCTGCAGCATCAGATTGTTTCGTCCACAACTCAACGCTCCGGACGAATTTGAAGGTGATTCCAATTGGGTTGGAAAGTGCACGAAATCTAGTTTCCAACAAAAAAAGAATCACCCAATTCGGAATCTGTATGAAAAACTTGTGTGTGTTTTGAGTCAGGTATGTCTGTGTAGTCCGAATCTGAATCCAGAACGTGAGAGACTTGGACTCTATCTTCTCTTGGGCCAAAAGTGACGTGAGAGAACTTTTTGGACAGCAAATAAACATCTCTTTCTTCCTTATCTTCATATGTGGATTGTACAAATGTCCCATACACCTGCAATTAGACAAAACACAAAAGTGTGTGAAGTATTTTTGTTCTAGATAACCTAAATAGATTATTGAATAGGTTGCACTAGAAATCACCTGACAAATATGCATGTATGCAATATTTTTGGTCGTGTCCAAGGTAGTCATGTCCTCATCACCACCAGATTCATCTCCGCCACGTTCGTAGTTGGATCGTCAAAGTCGACTTCCACCAAAGCGATATCCATCATCTCATCGCTTTTGTGTTTTGTGGAGGTGATGTAACACCTTTGGACTTGTAGTTTGACTCGGATTCTGCTGCAGCATCAGATTGTTTCGTCCACAACTCAACGCTCCGGACGAATTTGAAGGTGATTCCAATTGGGTTGGAAAGTGCACGAAATCTAGTTTCCAACAAAAAAAGAATCACCCAATTCGGAGTCCGTATGAAAAACTTGTGTGCGTTTTGAGTCAGGTGTGTCTGTGCAGTCCGAATCTGAATCCAGAACGTGAGAGACTTGGACTCTATCTTCTCTTGGGCCAAAAGTGACGTGAGAGAACTTTTTGGACAGCAAATAAACATCTCTTTCTTCCTTATCTTCATATGTGGATTGTACAAATGTCCCATACACCTGCAATTAGACAAAACACAAAAGTGTGTGAAGTATTTTTGTTCTGGATAACATAAATAGATTATTGAATAGTTTGCACTAGAAATCACCTGACAAATATGCATATATGCAATATTTTTGGTCATATCCAAGGTAGTCATGTCCTCATCATATAGCCAACCCAGCTCCACATATTTCTACACCGTGTATACGTACGCTCCCCTGGCAATCGCTTTACTCAATATTCGGAGTTACTTGACACCGCTGGTTGCCGATCACCGCCTGCTGCATTGTAAGAACTTGTAAGACATTGATATTTGCTTTACTGTGAGCGTTTTACCACCACATCCTAGTAGTTATAGGAACATTATTTTTGGGTTTTGTTTCTTGTTCTACTAATCATGACAGGATCCAGAGTCAATTCATGGGCTTTGTCGATCGCGGGAGACGTGCCACCACCTTTGCAAATACCACAACCGTCACGAGAGGTGCACAAACATCCAAATGCACATGATCAGGTTAATGTATCTATACCACCATTTAATGGCCGTTTTAAACCTGCTTTATATATTGAATGGGAGTTCGACATAAAAAATATATTTGCTTCCCATAATTTCAATGAACATAAAAAGGTTAAGGTTGCGGTTGGTTCTTTCACTGGTTATGCTTTGGTTTGGTGGAGTTAATATTGTCGGTTACACCCTGATTATATACCTACTACTTGGGATGATTTGAAACTTGCCATGCGACATACTTTCGTCCCTGCTTATTATACTCGTGACATGATTAAGAAGTTGCAACACTTAAAACAAGGTAGTGAAACTGTAACAAAATATTATGATGATTTACAAACTACCTTGTTGCATTCCTCTTTAGAAGAAAGTGAAGATGATTTTATGGATAGATTTTGGGGAGGATTAAACCGTGATATTCAAGAGATACTAATTCATGAAGAGTGTTATCCTATGGACCATTTGTTTCATCTTGCTTGCAAAGCTGAACAGGAAATAAAACGACGTGTTGGCCACGAGGAGAACAAGCGCACGGTGCACATTCCAAGAGTTTATATGATTGTTCCTTCAACTACTAGGCATACTATGACAACCACATCCGTTGTTGTCAGGACTACATCACCTCCACCATGTGACACATCGCCTCCGAGAGTGGCTACATCATCTGAGTTGATCATAAGAGGTAGTGACAAAGGTACTGATCTTCCATCTCTACATGAGAATGATGAATGCCTTGTCAATTTGAATGCACCATCTGATGAGCTACCCACTACTTTGATCACACCACCTATTTTAGAGGACTACGTTGATAATTTGACTTTGCCATGTGATCAAACAACTGAAATACCAACAATTTTGAGTGCACCCATTGAATTAACTATTGATGCAAAAGAACCAATGTTTAATCATTTTGATATGACCTCTAATCTTGGTGATGATTCTGTGTCCAATGACTTACTGCATGTTTGCTTATTTAAGCATGTTGTAGCATGTAAATTTGATGCAAGTAAGGTTTATTCACCAATGTTGGGATGGTTTAATGATGAATATTGTCAATCTTTTGATATGAATAAGAGCTTCACTTATATGTGCAAACTGAGTTGCAATATTTTCATGCCTTCTACTTATGATAATATTTTGGCTTTATATTTTATGATCTATGAAAGTTACTCATGTATACATGTGTCATATGTGAAAAAATCAAGGGAAGTAAAAATGGATGACATATACATATACAACATGTATACTTTGTCTCTTTTGTTAGCCACATTTCAGATTAAGCAACGCCGAGGACGGCTTTGTTTTCAAAAAGGGGAGGATGATGAGGACATGACTACCTTGGACACGACCAAAAATATTGCATACATGCATATTTGTCAGGTGATTTCTAGTGCAAACTATTTAATAATCTATTTAGGTTATCCAGAACAAAAATACTTCACACACTTTTGTGTTTGTCTAATTGCAGGTGTATGGGACATTTGTACAATCCACATATGAAGATAAGGAAGAAAGAGATGTTTATTTGCTGTCCAAAAAGTTCTCTCACGTCACTTTTGGCCCAAGAGAAGATAGAGTCCAAGTCTCTCACGTTCTGGATTCAGATTCGGACTACACAGACATACCTGACTCAAAACGCACACAAGTTTTTCATACGGACTCCGAATTGGGTGATTCTTTTTTTGTTGGAAACTAGATTTCGTGCACTTTCCAACCCAATTGGAATCACCTTCAAATTCGAGCGGAGCGTTGAGTTGTGGACGAAACAATCTGATGCTGCAGCAGAATCCGAGTCAAACTACAAGTCCAAAGGTGTTACATCACCTCCACTTGGGCCCATTGGCCTTGTACGACCTAGATTTAGTTTTAGGCTGCCTTGGGACGTCCTCCCACCTCCTTGGCCGCCACCCCTTGCTCCTATATAAGTAGATCCATCTAGTAGCTTTTCCTTGGGATTTGTTTAGTTAAAAGTTAGCCATTGCAACTTCGTGTACTTCGTTTGTGTCCAACGACCAGACCAAGACCGCTTCCGGATCCCCACCATTATCAATACTTCATATATATTTGCAATATTCAGATTGCTTTATCATATTCTTGCTCGTTCTTCGATTGCTTGCAGGAATAGACCTTCGTGGTCAGGCTGACCGTGCTTCCAGCATCGTCAGTAACCTCAGGAGATTGGTTTAGCGATTGCTAAGGCGCAACGTTGTGCATGTTTGTAGTCGGATTGTCAAAGTCGTCTCCACCAAATCGATAGTTATCATCTCATCGAAAGATCGGGACCCCCGCCTCTATCAGGTGGAACTCGGATTGGTGGCGGAGATGAATCTGGTGGAACACGGACAGGTGGCGGATATATGTTGCAGGTGAACTCGGATTGGCGTGATGGCGGCGGATATGTGGTGGTGGTATATGGCAACAGCGACGATGATGATGCGGTGGTGATATATGCCAGCGGCGACGTGACAACCTGTGAACAGAACTCGAAACTCTAAAAGACTAGACGCTAAGACCAGCAACTGGACACGACGATGCAACCGCAAATTCAACAAAGCAAATACAGAAAAGATTATGCAAGGCTCAGATTGGTTCGGATGGGATGAACTAACCCTAATTTTTTTTTGGCTTTTTCGTGGACTATAGGTATGAAGAACAGACTCGATCTAAACTACGAAAAACTGTAAAATCTCACCGAGCAACCTGGAAATCTGATACAACTTGATAGAGGCAAAGGTGTCCCGTCTTTCGATGAGATGATGGATATCGCTTTGGTGGAAGTCGACTTTGACGATCCAACTACGAACGTGCGAGGACGTCGCGCCTTAGCAATCGCTAAACCAACTCCGACAGGTTATTGACCACGCCAGAGCACGATCAACCTGACCACTAGGGTCTGTTTCCTGCGAGCAAACGAAGAACAAGCAAGAAACTAAGATTGCAATCTGGATATTGCGAATATAAGATGAAAGCTTTATTGATCAAGGTGGGGTTATGTGACGCCTTTGTCTGGTCGTTGAACACAAACGAAGTACGTGAAGTTGCAGCTATCGCGAACTTTTAATCTAAACAAAACCCCCAAGTCTAAACGGTGCCCTAAGGGCTGTATATATGGAGGAAGAGAGGGGGAATTTCGTGGCCCTTGGTGGAGGGGTCCGAAATCAACCCTATCTCTTGTTTCCCCACACATACGGACTCTAAAAATAGCCTATACCTATGTATTTCGAAATTACATGGGCCTGGCCCAATAAAAAGGTGACGCAGCACCTATAATAGCCTCGGGACGAAATTTATGAAGTGGCATCTTGTATATTTCGTCCAAGGCTTCATGCACCCATTATGGTGGCTTCAAAGTCCTGAAATCATCACTTGTAACTCCGTTCTTGTTCCCCTTGCGCATGGCATCATCTCCATGCTTGTTCTTGCTCCAATGTTCATCCTTCTCCAAGCTAGGCCCTTCATTTGTAAGCAAAACAAATGTATCCAATTCAGGCAGCATCATATTCTCATGAACATTAGAATCAATACCAAGATACGAAAGTACCTGATAATTTAATTGGCGTGCGCGAGCTCTAGTAATTGGTCCCGTATATGTAGCAGCAGGGGCTGTGGGTGTAACAATGGTATTGATGTCCTCATCACAATGGGTTCAGAAACTTGTCTAAAAAACAACAACGAATGATGTTCTTTGACTTTCAGGGCCAAAAAGTCCTGCTTAACACCGTATTTGAGGGCACTCCGGGCCTCCTGGCGCAAGCGGGGAGTATTTTATGGATTCACGCGCTCGCCGCGAGCAGTTTGAGTACTTATGGGTCCGACACGGACTCCGAATGACAAAATTATGACCGTTTTAGTGAACATCTGTCCATTCTATGGCAGTCCTTGAAAGTACTTCATTTTGTCGTGCGCTTTTTGCCTGATTGCCCCAAAATTTCTTGTCCTCTATAGAGGAGATATCGTTTCCACATATATATTGACCGATGCTAGGAATTCCCTTTTGTTCTTGGCTTTCACACGCGTGAGTTACAGCATGCCATCCGGCGAAAAGTAGGAGAAAAAGGCATATAGCCGCTGGATTTTCTTCAATTTACGGCCAAATGAGATTGCCCAGATCATAGAGCATCTGCAGAAAGGTACGTTTGTCCCTATCAGGGGGGCTAATGTCTATAATCAACATAATCTCTCGAATTTCCTATAAAAGGAAGTGCCAATAGGTTCAGAAACTTGTCTGAAAAAAACGACGAATGATGTTCTTTGACTTTCAGGGCCAAAAAGTCCTGCTTAAGGCCGTATTTGAGGGCACTCCAGGCCTCCTGGCACAAGCGGGGAGTATTTTCTGGATTCGCGCACTCGCCGCGAGCAGTTTGAGTACTTATGGGTCCGACACGGACTCCGAATGACAAAATTATGACCGTTTTAGTGAACATCTCTCCATTCTATGGCACTCCTTGAAAGTACTTCATTTTCTCGTGCGCTTTTTGCCTGATTGCCCCAAAATTTCTTGTCCACTATAGAGGAGATATCGTTTCCACATATATATTGACCGATGCCAGGAATGCCCTTTTGTTCTTGGCTTTCACGCGTGTGAGTTACAGCATGCCATCCGGCGAAAACAAGGAGAATAAGGCATATAGCCGCTGGATTTTCTTCAATTTACGGCCAAATGAGATTGCCCGGATCATAGAGCATCTGCAGAAAGGTACATTTGTCCCTACTAGGGGGGCTAATGTCTATAAGCAACATAATCTCTCGAATTTCCTTCAAAAGGAAGTGCCAATGGGTTCAGAAACTTGTCTAAAAAACAACAACGAATGATGTTCTTTGACTTTCAGGGCCAAAAAGTCCTGCTTAAGGCCGTATTTGAGGGAACTCCGGGCCTCCTGGCACAAGCGGGGAGTATTTTCTTGATTCGCTCGCTCGCTGCGAGCGGTTTGAGTACTTGTGGGTCCGACACGGACTCCGAATGAAAAAATTATGACCGTTTTAGTGAACATCTGTCCATTCTATGGCAGTCCTTGAAAGTACTTCATTTTCTCGTGCGCTTTTTGCCTGATTGCCCCAAAATTTCTTGTCCTCTATAGAGGAGATATAGTTTCCACATATATATTGACCGATGCCAGGAATGCCCTTTTGTTCTTAGCTTTCATGCGCGTGAGTTACAGCATGCCAACCGGCGAAAACAAGGAGAATAAGGCATATAGCCGCTAGATTTTCTTCAATTTACGGCCAAATGAGATTGCCCGGATCATAGAGCATCTGCAGAATGGTACATTTGTCCCTACCAGGAGGGCTAATGTCTATAAGCAACGTAATCTCTCGAATTTCCTTCAAAAGGAAGTGCCAATGGGTTCAGAAACTTGTCTAAAAAACAACAACGAATGATGTTCTTTGACTTTTAGGTCCAAAAAGTCCTGCTTAAGGCCGTATTTGACGGCACTCCGGGCCTCCTGGCGCAAGCGGGGAGTATTTTCTGGATTCACGTGCTCGCCGCGAGCAGTTTGAGTACTTATGGGTCCGAAACGGACTCCGAATGACAAAATTATGACCGTTTTAGTGAACATCTGTCCATTCTATGGCAGTCCTTGAAAGTACTCATTTTCTCGTGCGCTTTTTGCGTGATTGCCCCAAAATTTCTTGTCCTCTATAGAGGAGATATCGTTTCCACATATATATTGACCGATGCTAGGAATGCCCTTTTGTTCTTGGCTTTCACACGCGTGAGTTACCGCATACCATCCGGCGAAAAGAAGGAGAAAAAGGCATATAGCCGCTGGATTTTCTTCAATTTACGGCCAAATGAGATTGCCCAGATCATAGAGCATCTGCAGAAAGGTACGTTTGTCCCTATCAGGGGGGCTAATGTCTATAAGCAACATAATCTCTCGAATTTCCTTCAAAAGGAAGTGCCAATGGGTTCAGAAACTTGTCTGAAAAACAGCGACGAATGATGTTCTTTGACTTTCAGGGCCAAAAAGTCCTGCTTAAGGCCGTATTTGAGGGCACTCCGGGCCTCCTGGCGCAAGCGGGGAGTATTTTCTGGATTCACGCATTCGCCTCGAGCAGTTTGAGTACTTATGGGTCCGACACGGACTCCGAATGACAAAATTATGACTGTTTTAGTGAACACCGCTCCATTCTATGGCACTCCTTGAAAGTACTTCATTTTCTCGTGTGCTTTTTGCCTGATTGCCCCAAAATTTCTTGTCCACTATAGAGGAGATATCGTTTCCACATATATATTGACCAATGCGAGGAATGCCCTTTTGTTCTTGGCTTTCACGCGTGTGAGTTACAGCATGCCATCCGGCGAAAACAAGGAGAATAAGGCATATAGCCGCTGGATTTTCTTCAATTTACGGCCAAATGAGATTGCGTGGATCATAGAGCATCTGCAGAAAGGTACGTTTATCCCTACTAGGGGGGCTAATGTCTATAAGAAACATAATCTCTCGAATTTCCTTCAGAAGAAAGTGCCAATGGGTTCAGAAACTTGTCTAAAAAACAACAACGAATGATGTTCTTTGACTTTCACGGCCAAAAAGTCCTGCTTAAGGCCGTATTTGAGGGAACTCCGGGCCTCCTAGCACAAGCGGGGAGTATTTTCTTGATTCGCGCGCTCGCTGCGAGCAGTTTGAGTACTTGTGGGTCCAACAAAATTATGACCGTTTTAGTGAACATCTGTCCATTCTATGGCAGTCCTTGAAAGTACTTCATTTTCTCGTGCGCTTTTTGCCTGATTGTCGCAAAATTTCTTGTCCTCTATAGAGGAGATATCGTTTCCACATATATATTGACCAATGCCAGGAATGCCCTTTTGTTCTTGGCTGTCACACGCGTGAGTTACAGCATGCCATCCGGCGAAAACAAGGAGAATAAGGCATGTAACCGCTAGATTTTCTTCAATTTACGGCCAAATGAGATTGCCCGGATCATAGAGCATCTGCAGAAAGGTACGTTTGTCCCTACCAGGGGGGCTAATGTCTATAAGCAACGTAATCTCTTGAATTTCCTTCAAAAGGAAGTGCCAATGGGTTCAGAAACTTGTCTGAAAAACAGCGACGAATGATGTTCTTTGACTTTCAGGGCCAAAAAGTCCTGCTTAAGGATGTATTTGAGGGCACTCCGGGCCTCCTGGCGCAAGTGGAGAGTATTTTCTGGATTTGCGCGCTTGCCGCGAGCAGTTTGAGTACTTATGGGTCCGACACGGACTCCGAATGACAAAATTATGACCGTTTTAGTGAACATCTGTCCATTCTATCGCAGTCCTTGAAAGTACTTCATTTTCTCGTGCGCTTTTTGCCTGATTGCCCCAAAATTTCTTGTCCTCTATAGAGGAGATATCGTTTCCACATATATATTGACGGATGCTAGGAATGCCCATTTGTTCTTGGCTTTCACACGCGTGAGTTACAGCATGCCATCCGGCGAAAAGAAGGAGAAAAAGGCATATAGCTGCTGGATTTTCTTCAATTTATGGCCTAATGAGACTGCCCAAATCACAGAGCATCTGCAGAAAGGTAAGTTTGTCCCTATCAGGGGGGCTAATGTCTATAAGCAACATAATCTCTCGAATTTCCTTCAAAAGGAAGTGCCAATCGGTTCAGAAACTTGTCTGAAAAACAGCGACGAATGATGTTCTTTGACTTTCAAGGCCAAAAAGTCCTGCTTAAGGCCGTATTTGAGGGCACTCCTGGCCTCCTTGCGCAAGTGGGGAGTATTTTCTGGATTCGCGCGCTCGCCGCGAGCAGTTTGAGTACTTATGGGTCCGACACGGACTCCGAATGACAAAATTATGACCGTTTTAGTGAACATCTGTCCATTCTATGACAGTCCTTGAAAGTACTTCATTTTCTCGTGCGCTTTTTGCCTGATTGCCCCAAAATTTCTTGTCCTCTATAGAGGAGATATCGTTTCCACATTTATATTAACCGATGCTAGGAATGCCCTTTTGTTCTTGGCTTTCACACGCGTGAGTTACAGCATGCCATCCGGCGAAAAGAAGGAGAAAAAGGCATATAGCCGCTGGATTTTCTTCAATTTACGGCCAAATGAGATTGCCCAAATCATAGAGCATCTGCAGAAAGGTACGTTTGTCCCTATCAGGGGGGCTAATGTCTATAAGCAACATAATCTCTCGAATTTCCTTCAAAAGGAAGTGCCAATGGGTTCAGAAACTTGTCTGAAAAACAACGATGAATGATGTTCTTTGACTTTCAGGGCCAAAAAGTCCTGCTTAAGGCCGTATTTGAGGGCACTCCGGGCCTCCTGGCGCAAGGGAGGAGTATTTTCTGGATTCACGTGCTCGCCGCGAGCAGTTTGAGTACTTATGGGTCCGACACGGACTCCGAATGACAAAATTATGACCGTTTTAGTGAACATCGCTCCATTCTATGGCACTCCTTGAAAGTACTTCATTTTCTCGTGCGCTTTTTGCCTGGTTGCCCCAAAATTTCTTGTCCACTATAGAGGAGATATCGTTTCCACATATATATTGACCGATGCCAGGAATGCCCTTTTATTCTTGGCTTTCACGCGTGTGAGTTACAGCATGCCATCCAACGAAAACAAGGAGACTAAGGCATATAGCCGCTGGATTTTCTTCAATTTACGGCCAAATGAGATTGCCTGGATCATAGAGCATCTGCAGAAAGGTACGTTTGTCCCTACTAGGGGGGCTAATGTCTATAAGAAACACAATCTATCGAATTTCCTTCAAAAGAAAGTGCCAATGGGTTCAGAAACTTGTCTAGAAGACAACAACGAATGATGTTCTTTGACTTTCAGGGCCAAAAAGTCCTGCTTAAGGCCGTATTTGAGGGAACTCCGGGCCTCCTGGCACAAGCGGGGAGTATTTTCTTGATTCGCGCGCTCATAGCGAGCAGTTTGAGTACTTGTGGGTCCGACACGGACTCCGAATGAAAAAATTATGACCGTTTAAGTGAACATCTGTGCATTCTATGGCAGTCCTTGAAAGTACTTCATTTTCTCGTGTGCTTTTTGCCTAATTGCCCCAAAATTTCTGGTCCTCTATATAGGAGATATCGTTTCCACATATATAATGACCGATGCCAGGAATGCCCTTTTGTTCTTGGCTTTCACGCGCGTGAGTTACAGCATGCCATCCGGTGAAAACAAGGAGAATAAGGCATATAGCCGCTAGATTTTCTTCAATTTACGGCCAAATGAGATTTCCCGGATCAGAGAGCATCTGCACAAAGGTACGTTTGTTGCTACTAGGGGGGCTAATGTCTATAAGCAACGTAATCTCTCGAATTTCCTTCAAAAGGAAGTGCCAATGGGTTCAGAAACTTGTCTAAAAAACAACAACGAATGATGTTCTTTGACTTTCAGGGCCAAAAAGTCCTGCTTAAGGCCGTATTTGAAGGCACTCCGGGCCTCCTGGCGCAAGCGGGGAGTATTTTCTGGATTCACGCGCTTGCCGCGAGCAGTTTGAGTACTTATGGGTCCGACACGGACTCCGAATGACAAAATTATGACCGTTTTAGTGAACATCTGTCCATTCTATGGCAGTCCATGAAAGTACTTCATTTTCTCGTGCGCTTTTTGCCTGATTGCCCCAAAATTTCTTGTCCTCTATAGAGGAGATATCGTTTCCACATATATATTAACCGATGCTAGGAATGCCCTTTTGTTCTTGGCTTTCACACGCGTGAGTTACAGCATGCCATCCGGCGAAAAGAAGGAGAAAAAGGCATATAGCCGCTGGATTTTCTTCAATTTACGGCCAAATGAGATTGCGCAGATCATAGAGCATCTGCAGAAAGGTACGTTTGTCCCTATCAGGGGGGCTAATGTCTATAAGCAACATAATCTCTCGAATTTCCTTCAAAAGGAAGTGCCAATGGGTTCAGAAACTTGTCTGAAAAATAGCGACGAATGATGTTCTTTGACTTTCAGGGCCAAAAAGTCCTGCTTAAGGCCGTATTTGAGGGCACTCCGGGCCTCCTGGCGCAAGCGAGGTGTATTTTCTGGATTCACGCGCTCACCGCGAGCAGTTTGAGTACTTATGGGTCCGACACGGACTCCGAATGACAAAATTATGACCGTTTTAGTGAACATCGCTCCATTCTATGGCACTCCTTGAAAGTACTTCATTTTCTCGTGCGCTTTTTGCCTGATTGCCCCAAAATTTCTTGTCCACTATAGAGGAGATATCGTTTCTACATATATATTGACCGATGCCAAGAATGCCCTTTCGTTCTTGGCTTTCACGCGTGTGAGTTACAGCATGCCATCGGGCGAAAACAAGGAGAATAAGGCATATAGCCGCTGGATTTTCTTCAATTTACGGCCAAATGAGATTGCCTGGATCATAGAGCATCTGCAGAAAGGTACGTTTGTCCCTACTAGGGGGGCTAATGTCTATAAGAAACATAATCTCTCGAATTTCCTTCAAAAGAAAGTGCCAATGGGTTCAGAAACTTGTCTAAAAAACAACAATGAATGATGTTCTTTGACTTTCGGGGCCGAAAAGTCCTGCTTAAGGCCGTATTTGAGGGAACTCCGGGCCTCCTGGCACAAGCGGGGAGTATTTTCTTGATTCGCGCGTTCGCTGCGAGCCGTTTGAGTACTTGTGGGTCTGACACGGACTCCGAATGAAAAAATTATGACCGTTTTAGTGAACATCTGTCCATTCTATGGCAGTCCTTGAAAGTACTTCATTTTCTCGTGTGCTTTTTGCCTGATTGCCCCAAAATTTGTTGTCCTCTATAGAGGAGATATCGTTTCCACATATATAATGACCGATGCCAGGAATGCCCTTTTCTTCTTGGCTTTCACGCGCGTGAGTTACAGCAGTCCATCCGGCGAAAACAAGTAGAATAAGGCATATAGCCGCTAGATTTTCTTCAATTTACGGCCAAATGAGATTGCCCGGATCATAGAGCATCTGTAGAAAGGTACGTTTGTCCCTACTAGGGGGGCTAATGTCTATAAGCAACGTAATCTCTCGAATTTCCTTCAAAAGGAAGTGCCAATGGGTTCAGAAACTTGTCTAAAAAACAACAACGAATGATGTTCTTTGACTTTCAGGGCCAAAAAGTCCTGCTTAAGGCCGTATTTGATGGCACTCCGCGCCTCCTGGTGCAAGCGGGGAGTATTTTCTGGATTCACGCGCTCATAGCGAGCAGTTTGAGTACTTGTGGGTCCGACACGGACTCCGAATGAAAAAATTATGACCGTTTTTGTGAACATCTGTCCATTCTATGGCAGTCCTTGAAAGGACTTCATTTTCTCGTGTGCTTTTTGCCTAATTGCCCCAAAATTTCTGGTCCTCTATAGAGGAGATATCATTTCCACATATATAATGACCGATGCCAGGAATGCCCTTTTGTTCTTGGCTTTCACGTGCGTGAGTTACAGCATGCCATCCGGTGAAAACAAGGAGAATAAGGCATATAGCCGCTAGATTTTCTTCAATTTACGGCCAAATGAGATTTCCCGGATTAGAGAGCATCTGCACAAAGGTACCTTTGTCCCTACTAGGGGGGCTAATGTCTATAAGCAACGTAATCTCTCGAATTTCCTTCAAAAGGAAGTGCCAATGGGTTCAGAAACTTGTCTAAAAAACAACAACGAATGATGTTCTTTGACTTTCAGGGCCAAAAAGTCCTGCTTAAGGCCGTATTTGAAGGCACTCCGGGCCTCCTGGCGCAAGCGGGGAGTATTTTCTGGATTCACGCGCTTGCCGCGAGCAGTTTGAGTACTTATGGTTCCGACACGGACTCCGAATGACAAAATTATGACCGTTTTAGTGAACATCTGTCCATTCTATGGCAGTCCTTGAAAGTACTTCATTTTCTCGTGCGCTTTTTGCCTGATTGCCCCAAAATTTCTTGTCCTCTATAGAGGAGATATCGTTTCCACATATATATTAACCGATGCTAGGAATGCCCTTTTGTTCTTGGCTTTCACACGCGTGAGTTACAGCATGCCATCCGGCGAAAAGAAGGAGAAAAAGGCATATAGCCGCTGGATTTTCTTCAATTTACGGCCAAATGAGATTTCCCAGATCATAGAGCATCTGCAGAAAGGTACGTTTGTCCCTATCAGGGGGGCTAATGTCTATAAGCAACATAATCTCTCGAATTTCCTTCAAAAGGAAGTGCCAATGGGTTCAGAAACTTGTCTGAAAAACAGTGACGAATGATGTTCTTTGACTTTCAGGACCAAAAAGTCCTGCTTAAGGCCGTATTTGAGGGCACTCCGGGCCTCCTGGCGCAAGCGAGGAGTATTTTCTGGATTCACGCGCTCGCCACGAGCAGTTTGAGTACTTATGGGTCCGACACGGACTACGAATGACAAAATTATGACCGTTTTAGTGAACATCACTCCATTCTATGGCACTCCTTGAAAGTACTTCATTTTCTCGTGCGCTTTTTGCCTGATTGCCCCAAAATTTCTTGTCCACTATAGAGGAGATATCGTTTCCACATATATATTGCACGATGCCAGGAATGCCCTTTTGTTCTTGGTTTTCATGCGTGTGAGTTACAGCATGCCATCCGGCGAAAACAAGGAGAATAAGGCATATAGCCGCTGGATTTTCTTCAATTTACGGCCAAATAAGATTGCCTGGATCATAGAGCATCTGCAGAAAGCTACGTTTGTCCCTACTAGGGGGGCTAATGTCTATAAGAAACATAATCTCTCGAATTTCCTTCAAAAGGAAGTGCCAATGGGTTCAGAAACTTGTCTAAAAAACAACAACGAATGATGTTCTTTGACTTTCAGGGCCAAAAAGTCCTGCTTAAGGCCGTATTTGAGGGAACTCCGGGCCTCCTGGCACAAGCGGGTTGTATTTTCTTGATTCGCGCGCTCGCTGCGAGCAATTTCAGTACTTGTGGGTCCGACACGGACTCCGAGTGAAAAAATTATGACCGTTTTAGTGAACATCTGTCCATTCTATGGCAGTCCTTGAAAGTACTTCATTTTCTCATGCGCTTTTTGCCTGATTGCCCCAAAATTTCTTGTCCTCTATAGAGGAGATGTCGTTTCCACATATATATTGACCGATGCCAGGAATGCCCTTTTGTTCTTGGCTTTCACGCGCGTGAGTTACAGCATGCCATCCGGCGAAAACAAGGAGAATAATGCATATAGCCGCTAGATTTTCTTCAATTTACGACCAAATGAGATTGCCCGGATCATAGAGCATCTGCAGAAAGGTACGTTTGTCCCTACCAGGGGGGCTAATGTCTATAAGCAACGTAATCTCTCGAATTTCCTTCAAAAGGAAGTGCCAATGGGTTCAGAAACTTGTTTAAAAAACAACAACGAATGATGTTCTTTGACTTTCAGGGCCAAAAAGTCCTGCTGAAGGCCGTATTTGAAGGCACTCCAGGCCTCCTGGCGCAAGCAGGAAGTATTTTCTGGATTCACGCGCTCGCCGCGAGCAGTTTGAGTACTTATGGGTCCGACACGGACTCCGAATGACAAAATTATGACCGTTTTAGTGAACATCTGTCCATTCTATGGTAGTCCTTCAAAGTACTTCATTTTCTCGTGCGCTTTTTGCCTGATTGCCCCAAAATTTCTTGTCCTCTATAGAGGAGATATCGTTTCCACATATATATTGACCGATGCTAGGAATGCCCTTTTGTTCTTGGCTTTCACACGCGTGAGTTACAGCATGCGATCCGGCGAAAAGAAGGAGAAAAAGGCATATAGCCACTGGATTTTCTTCAATTTACGGCAATTGAGATTGCCTAGATCATAGAGCATCTGCAGAAAGGTACGTTTGTCCCTATCAGGGGGGCTAATGTCTATAAGCAACATAATCTCTCGAATTTCCTTCAAAAGGAAGTGCCAATGGGTTCAGAAACTTTTCTGAAAAACAACGACGAATGATGTTCTTTGACTTTCAGGGCCAAAAAGTCCTGCTTAAGGCCGTATTTGAGGGCACTCCGGGCCTCCTGGCGCAAGCGAGGAGTATTTTCTGGATTCACGCGCTCGCCGCGAGCAGTTTGAATACTTATGGGTCCGACACGGACTCCGAATGACAAAATTATGACCGTTTTAGTGAACGTCGCTCCATTCTATGGCACTCCTTGAAAGTACTTCATTTTCGCGTGCGCTTTTTGCCTGATTGCCCCAAAATTTCTTGTCCACTATAGAGGAGATATCGTTTCCACATATATATTGACCGATGCCAGGAATGCCCTTTTGTTCTTGGCTTTCACGCGCGTGAGTTACAGCATGCCATCCGGCGAAAACAAGGAGAATAAGGCATATAGCCGCTGGATTTTCTTCAATTTACGGTCAAATGAGATTGCCCGGATCATAGAGCATCTGGAGAAAGGTACGTTTGTCCCTACCAGGGAGGCTAATGTCTATAAGAAACATAATCTCTCGAATTTCCTTCAAAAGGAAGTGCCAATGAGATCAGAGACTTGTCTAAAAAACAACGACGAATGATGTTCTTTGACTTTTAGGGCCAAAAAGTCCTGCTTAAGGCCGTATTTGAGGGCACTCTGGGCCTCCTGGCACTAGCGGGGAGTATTTTCTAGATTCGCGCGCTCGCCGCGATATGTTTGAGTACTTGTGGGTCCGACAGGGACTCCGAATGAAAAAATTATGACCGTTTTAGTGAACATCTCTCCATTCTATGGCAGTCCTTGAAAGTACTTCAATTTCTCGTGCGCGTTTTGCCTGATTGCCCCAAAATTTCTTGTCCTCTATAGAGGAGATATCGTTTCCACATATATATTGACCGATACCGGAAAGCCCTTTTGTTCTTGGCTTTCATGCGCGTGAGTTACAGCATGCCATTCGGCGAAAACAAGGAGAATAAGGCATATAGCCGCTGGATTTTCTTCAATTTACGGCCAAATGAGATTGCCTGGATCATAGAGCATCTGCAGAAAGGTACGTTTGTCCCTACCAGGGGGGCTAATGTCTATAAGCAACGTAATCTCTCGAATTTCCTTCAAAAGGAAGTGCCAATGGGTTCAAAAACTTGTCTAAAAACAACAACGAATGATGTTCTTTGACTTTCAGCGCCAAAAAGTCCTACTTAAGGCCGTATTTGAAGGCACTCCGGGCCTCCTGGCGCAAGCGGGGAGTATTTTCTGGATTCACGCGCTCGCCGCGAGCAGTTTGAGTACTTATGGGTCCGACACGGACTCCGAATGACAAAATTATGACAGTTTTAGTGAACATCTCTCCATACTATGGCAGTCCTTGAAAGTACTTCATTTTCTCGTGCGCCTTTTGCCTGATTGCCCCAAAATTTCTTGTCCTCTATAGAGGAGATATCGTTTCCACATATATATTGACCGATGCTAGGAATGCCCTTTTGTTCTTGGCTTTCACGCGCGTGAGTTACAGCATGCCATCCGGCGAAAACAAGGAGAATAAGGCATATAGCCGCTGGATTTTCTTCAATTTCCGGCCAAATGAGATTGCCCGGATCATAGAGCATCTGCAGAAAGGTACATTTGTCCCTACCAGGGGGCTAATGTCTATAAGCAACATAATCTCTCGAATTTCCTTCAAAAGGAAGTGCCAATGGGTTCAGAAACTTGTCTGAAAAGCAGCGACGAATGATGTTCTTTGACTTTCAGGGCCAAAAAGTCCTGCTTAAGGCCGTATTTGAGGGCACTCCGGGCCTCCTGGCGCAAGCGCGGAGTATTTTCTGGATTCGCGCGCTCGCCGCGAGCAGTTTGAGTACTTATGGGTCCGATACGGACTCCGAATGACAAAATTATGACCGTTTTAGTGAACATGTGTCCATTCTATGGCAGTCCTTGAAAGTACTTCATTTTCTCGTGCGCCTTTTGCCTGATTGCCCCAAAATTTCTTGTCCTCTACAGAGGAGATATCGTTTCCACATATATATTGACCGATGCCAGGAATGCCCTTTTGTTCTTGGCTTTCACGCGCGTGAGTTACAGCATGCCATCCGGCGAAAACAAGGAGAATAAGGCATATAGCCGCTGGATTTTCTTCAATTTACGGTCAAATGAGATTGCCCGGATCATAGAGCATCTGGAGAAAGGTACGTTTGTCCCTACCAGGGGGGTTAATGTCTATAAGAAACATAATCTCTCGAATTTCCTTCAAAAGGAAGTGCCAATGAGTTCAGAAACTTGTCTAAAAAACAACGACGAATGATGTTCTTTGACTTTCAGGGCCAAAAAGTCATGCGTAAGGCCGTATTTGAGGGCACTCTGGGCCTCCTGGCGCTAGCGGGGAGTAGTTTCTAGATTCGCGCGCTCGCCGCGATATGTTTGAGTACTTGTGGGTCCGACACGGACTCCGATTGAAAAAATTATGACCGTTTTAGTGAACATCTCTCCATTCTATGGCAGTCCTTGAAAGTACTTCATTTTCTCATGCGCTTTTTGCCTGATTGCCCCAAAATTTCTTGTCCTCTATGGAGGAGATATCGTTTCCACATATATATTGACCGATGCCAGGAATGCCCTTTTGTTCTTGGCTTTCACGCGCGTGAGTTACAGCATGCCATCCGGCGAAAACAAGGAGAATAAGGCATATATCCGCTGGATTTTCTTCAATTTACGGTCAAATGAGATTGCCCGGATCATAGAGCATCTGGAGAAAGGTACGTTTGTCCCTACCAGGGAGGCTAATGTCTATAAGAAACATAATCTCTCGAATTTCCTTCAAAAGGAAGTGCCAATGAGTTCAGAGACTTGTCTAAAAAACAACGACGAATGATGTTCTTTGACTTTTAGGGCCAAAAAGTCCTGCTTAAGGCCGTATTTGAGGGCACTCTGGGCCTCCTGGCGCTAGCGGGGAGTATTTTCTAGATTCACGCGCTCGCCGCGATATGTTTGAGTACTTGTGGGTCCGATAGGGACTCCGAATGAAAAAATTATGACCGTTTTAGTGAACATCTCTCCATTCTATGGCAGTCCTTGAAAGTACTTCAATTTCTCGTGCGCGTTTTGCCTGATTGCCCCAAAATTTCTTGTCCTCTATAGAGGAGATATCGTTTCCACATATATATTGACCGATGCCGGAAAGCCCTTTTGTTCTTGGCTTTCATGCGCGTGAGTTACAGCATGCCATTCGGCGAAAACAAGGAGAATAAGGCATATAGCCGCTGGATTTTCTTCAATTTACGGCCAAATGAGATTGCCTGGATCATAGAGCATCTGCAGAAAGGTACGTTTGTCCCTACCAGGGGGGCTAATGTCTATAAGCAACGTAATCTCTCGAATTTCCTTCAAAAGGAAGTGCCAATGGGTTCAAAAACTTGTCTAAAAACAACAACGAATGATGTTCTTTGACTTTCAGCGCCAAAAAGTCCTACTTAAGGCCGTATTTGAAGGCACTCTGGGCCTCCTGGCGCAAGCGGGGAGTATTTTCTGGATTCACGCGCTCGCCGCGAGCAGTTTGAGTACTTATGGGTCCGACACGGACTCCGAATGACAAAATTATGACAGTTTTAGTGAACATCTCTCCATTCTATGGCAGTCCTTGAAAGTACTTCATTTTCTCGTGCGCCTTTTGCCTGATTGCCCCAAAATTTCTTGTCCTCTATAGAGGAGATATAGTTTCCACATATATATTGACCGATGCCAGGAATGCCCTTTTGTTCTTGGCTTTCACGCGCGTGAGTTACAGCATGCCATCCGGCGAAAACAAGGAGAATAAGGCATATAGCCGCTGGATTTTCTTCAATTTCCGGCCAAATGAGATTGCCCGGATCATAGAGCATCTGGAGAAAGGTACGTTTGTCCCTACCAGGAGGGCTAATGTCTATAAGAAACATAATCTCTCGAATTTCCTTCAAAAGGAAGTGCCAATGAGTTCAGAAACTTGTCTAAAAAACAACGACGAATGATGTTCTTTGACTTTCAGGGCCAAAAAGTCATGCTTAAGGCCGTATTTGAGGGCACTCTGGGCCTCCTGGCGCTAGCGGGGAGTAGTTTCTAGATTCGCGCGCTCGCCGCGATATGTTTGAGTACTTGTGGGTCCGACACGGACTCCGAATGAAAGAATTATGACCGTTTTAGTGAACATCTCTCCATTCTATGGCAGTCCTTGAAAGTACTTCATTTTCTCATGCGCTTTTTGCCTGATTGCCCCAAAATTTCTTGTCCTCTATAGAGGAGATATCGTTTCCACATATATATTGACCGATGCCAGGAATGCCCTTTTGTTCTTGGAATTTCACGCGCGTTAGTTACAGCATGCCATCCGGCGAAAACAAGGAGAATAAGGCATATAGCCGCTGGATTTTCTTCAATTTCCGGCAAATGAGATTGCCCGGATCATAGAGCATCTGCAGAAAGGTACATTTGTCCCTAACAGGGGGCTAATGTCTATAAGCAACATAATCTCTCGAATTTCCTTCAAAAGGAAGTGCCAATGGGTTCAGAAACTTGTCTGAAAAGCAGCGACGAATGATGTCCTTTCACTTTCAGGGCCAAAAAGTCCTGCTTAAGGCCGTATTTGAGGGCACTCCAGGCCTCTTGGCGCAAGCGAGGAGTATTTTCTGGATTCGCGCGCTCGCCGCGAGCAGTTTGAGTACTTATGGGTCCGACACGGACTCCGAATGACAAAATTATGAGCGTTTTAATGAACATGTGTCCATTCTATAGCAGTCCTTGAAAGTACTTCATTTTCTCGTGCGCCTTTTGCCTGATTGCCCCAAAATTTCTTGTCCTCTATAGAGGAGATATCGTTTCCACATATATATTGACCGATGCCAGGAATGCCCTTTTGTTCTTGGCTTTCACGCGCGTGAGTTACAGCATGCCATCCGGCGAAAACAAGGAGAATAAGGCATATAGCCGCTGGATTTTCTTCAATTTCCGGCCAAATGAGATTGCCCGGATCATAGAGCATCTGCAGAAAGGTACATTTGTCCCTACCAGGGGGCTAATATCTATAAGCAACATAATCTCTCGAATTTCCTTCAAAAGGAAGTGCCAATGGGTTCAGAAACTTGTCTGAAAAGCAGCGACGAATGATGTTCTTTGACTTTCAGGGCCAAAAAGTCATGCTTAAGGCCGTATTTGAGGGCACTCCGGGCCTCCTGGCGCAAGTGGGGAGTATTTTCTGGATTCGCGCGCTCGCCGCGAGCAGTTTGAGTACTTATGGGTCCGACACGGACTCCGAATGACAAAATTATGACCGTTTTAGTGAACATGTGTCCATTCTATGGCAGTCCTTGAAAGTACTTCATTTTCTCGTGCGCCTTTTGCCTGATTGCCCCAAAATTTCTTGTCCTCTATAGAGGAGATATCGTTTCCACATATATATTGACCGATGCCAGGAATGCCCTTTTGTTCTTGGCTTTCACGCGCGTGAGTTACAGCATGCCATCCGGCGAAAACAAGGAGAATAAGGCATATAGCCGCTGGATTTTCTTCAATTTACGGTCAAATGAGATTGCCCGGATCATAGAGCATCTGGAGAAAGGTACGTTTGTCCCTACCAGGGGGGTAATGTCTATAAGAAACATAATCTCTCGAATTTCCTTCAAAAGGAAGTGCCAATGAGTTCAGAAACTTGTCTAAAAAACAACGACGAATGATGTTCTTTGACTTTCAGGGCCAAAAAGTCATGCTTAAGGCCGTATTTGAGGGCACTCTGGGCCTCCTGGCGCTAGCGGGGAGTAGTTTCTAGATTCGCGCGCTCGCCGCGATATGTTTGAGTACTTGTGGGTCCGACACGGACTCCGAATGAAAGAATTATGACCGTTTTAGTGAACATCTCTCCATTCTATGGCAGTCCTTGAAAGTACTTCATTTTCTCATGCGCTTTTTGCCTGATTGCCCCAAAATTTCTTGTCCTCTATAGAGGAGATATCGTTTCCACATATATATTGACCGATGCCAGGAATGCCCTTTTGTTCTTGGAATTTCACGCGCGTTAGTTACAGCATGCCATCCGGCGAAAACAAGGAGAATAAGGCATATAGCCGCTGGATTTTCTTCAATTTCCGGCCAAATGAGATTGCCCGGATCATAGAGCATCTGCAGAAAGGTACATTTGTCCCTACCAGGGGGCTAATGTCTATAAGCAACATAATCTCTCGAATTTCCTTCAAAAGGAAGTGCCAATGGGTTCAGAAACTTGTCTGAAAAGCAGCGACGAATGATGTCCTTTGACTTTCAGGGCCAAAAAGTCCTGCTTAAGGCCGTATTTGAGGGCACTCCAGGCCTCTTGGCGCAAGCGAGGAGTATTTTCTGGATTCACGCGCTCGCCGCGAGCAGTTTGAGTACTTATGGGTCCGACACGGACTCCGAATGACAAAATTATGACCGTTTTAATGAACATGTGTCCATTCTATAGCAGTCCTTGAAAGTACTTCATTTTCTCGTGCGCCTTTTGCCTGATTGACCCAAAATTTCTTGTCCTCTATAGAGGAGATATCGTTTCCACATATATATTGACCGATGCCAGGAATGCCCTTTTGTTCTTGGATTTCACGCGCGTGAGTTACAGCATGCCATCCTGCGAAAACAAGGAGAATAAGGCATATAGCCGCTGGATTTTCTTCAATTTCCGGCCAAATGAGATTGCCCGGATCATAGAGCATCTGCAGAAAGGTACATTTGTCCCTACCAGGGGGCTAATGTCTATAAGCAACATAATCTCTCGAATTTTCTTCAAAAGGAAGTGCCAATGTGTTCAGAAACTTGTCTGAAAAACAGCGACGGATGATGTTCTTTGACTTTCAGGGCCAAAAAGTCCTGCTTAAGGCCGTATTTGAGGGCACTTCGGGCCTCCTGGCGCTAACGGTGAGTATTTTCTACATTCGCGCGCTCGCCGCGAGCAGTTTGAGTACTTGCGGGTCCGACACGGACTCCGAATGACAAAATTATGACCGTTTTAGTGAACATCTCTCCATTCTATGGCAGTCCTTGAAAGTACTTCATTTTCTCGTGCGCCTTTTGCCTGATTGCCCCAAAATTTCTTGTCCTCTATAGAGGAGATATCGTTTCCACATATATATTGACCGATGCCAGGAATGCCCTTTTGTTCTTGGCTTTCACACGCGTGAGTTACAGCATGCCATCCGGCGAAAAGAAGGAGAAAAAGGCATATAGCCGCTGGATTTTCTTCAATTTACGGTCAAATGAGATTGCCCGGATCATAGAGCATCTGGAGAAAGGTACGTTTTAGTGAACATCTGTCCATTCTATGGCAGTCCTTGAAAGTACTTCATTTGCTCGTGCGCTTTTTGCCTGATTGCCCCAAAATTTCTTGTCCTCTATAGAGGTGATACGACCAGTACCGGTCGTACCAATGACAAAGACGACATACAAGCTGCCTCTCATGATCAAGTTGACGTATGTGTGTCGATATATTTATGCGGAAGCTGCAATGAAGAAGAACTAGTTATGGTGCAAAATACATGGTGTGTGGGTCAAGCGGAGACTGAGGCGTTTATTTCAAGAGGTAAACAAACGAGTAACATTAATCCCTGTAAAGAAACTAGATCCTGCACGTACATGTTTGAAGGAAAGGTGTACACGTACAAGAATTATGATAGTTGTTATGTGCATGGCTACGTGAGCGAGATGGCTGGATGGAGATACTATTATCAAGGAGACCAATTAATTAAAGTTGAGGATCTATGTATTGCATGTACGTGGTTTAGATGGCAGGTGCAAGAAATCATATTTCTGTTCCTATTTTTGCCACGCAAGGAACATGCGAGAGGACATGTACGTGATGTAGATCAGCTCTCTCTCAAGGACATTGGATGGGGCCCACCTACAGCAAAAGTAAAGACGGTGCATCAATTAGAGAGAGTCCAAGTCGGTTTAGGTAATATAGATATTCGTACTGTGTTTTTGTTTAAGAAAGAGATAGCACGCGTTAGGAAAGAGGAGTCCATCAAATTTGTTTTCCAAGTTGGTCTAGCAAGTCCGGCTACTACAAATAGCCATGATACGTTAATTGTAAAACAGGTTATATTTTTATGAATAGACATGATGTGTTTTTAGGGTAAATACCCGTATCGAGTTTTGGGGGAAGCTGTCTAAAAATCCCTAAGTTTTGGAGGAAGCTTTAGAAAACCTCTGTGTTGCGATTTTTCTTCGTGGAAATTGTTTTGTGCGTGAGTACCGTCGTCGAGATTGGTTTTCTCGTGCTGGACCGTAAGGTTCAATCCCTCTACTTCGTGTACATCGCGTGCACGGGCGAGAGGCTACTACTGCTGAAGGTGGAGTGTCGTGAAAGGTCGGGCCGCAACAACAGACCGGAACTCGCCACGAGGTTCGGTCTACATCAGGTGGTATTCAGAGCAAGGTTGTTTACGACACTGTGCAAAAGATGACTGGTTTATCATGGAAGCTAAGCTATGGATTTCAATTGGAGGAGGAAGGCCGATGGGATGGACTTTTTCATACTCGTGTTGTGGTACAAGAGAGATCGTGTGCTATGACAATCGATCACATGAGTTTGATCAACGCGGCAAGCATCGAGATGGTGGAGAAGTTGGAACTACCGACGACACCACGCCCACAACCATACTCGTTCCGTTGGTGTCATGAACAGCTCAATGTCACACATCAGACCGAGGTACCGTTTTTGTTGGGAAAATATTTTTGCACGGTTTTGTGTGACGTGATACCGGCACCGATGGTTTCATGTCATTTATTGTTAGGCAAGCCATGGTACAAAGAGCACGATGTTGCCTATGATTGTCAAACACACATATATACTGTCAAGAAGGGTAAGAAGTACGACCTCGTGCCCATGGGTGAGGATCGTTTCATCGCTTGGAGGAGCGACCATCAGAAAAATATAAGAGAACAGGAAGATGCAAAAAAGAACATGATCGAACCTACTGACAATTCTGTGGTCACCGTTCAATCAATACATGAAAATATTGCTCAAGAAATTGAGTCAAAACCGAGGACAGTTTTGCTTCAAGGAGGAGAGGATGATACGACCAGTACCGGTCGTACCAATGACAAAGACGACATACAAGCTGCCTCTCATGATCAAGTTGACGTATGTGTGTCGATATATTTATGCGGAAGCTGCAATGAAGAAGAACTAGTTATGGTGCAAAATACATGGTGTGCGGGTCAAGCGGAGACTGAGGCGTTTATTTCAAGAGGTAAACAAACGAGTAACATTAATCCCTGTAAAGAAACTAGATCCTGCACGTACATGTTTGAAGGAAAGGTGTACACGTACAAGAATTATGATAGTTGTTATGTGCATGGCTACGTGAGCGAGATGGCTGGATGGAGATACTATTATCAAGGAGACCAATTAATTAAAGTTGAGGATCTATGTATTGCATGTACGTGGTTTAGATGGCAGGTGCAAGAAATCATATTTCTGTTCCTATTTTTGCCACGCAAGGAACATGCGAGAGGACATGTACGTGATGTAGATCAGCTCTCTCTCAAGGACATTGGATGGGGCCCACCTACAGCAAAAGTAAAGACGGTGCATCAATTAGAGAGAGTCCAAGTCGGTTTAGGTAATATAGATATTCGTACTGTGTTTTTGTTTAAGAAAGAGATAGCACGCGTTAGGAAAGAGGAGTCCATCAAATTTGTTTTCCAAGTTGGTCTAGCAAGTCCGGCTACTACAAATAGCCATGATACGTTAATTGTAAAACAGGTTATATTTTTATGAATAGACATGATGTGTTTTTAGGGTAAATACCCGTATCGAGTTTTGGGGGAAGCTGTCTAAAAATCCCTAAGTTTTGGAGGAAGCTTTAGAAAACCTCTGTGTTGCGATTTTTCTTCGTGGAAATTGTTTTGTGCGTGAGTACCGTCGTCGAGATTGGTTTTCTCGTGCTGGACCGTAAGGTTCAATCCCTCTACTTCGTGTACATCGCGTGCACGGGCGAGAGGCTACTACTGCTGAAGGTGGAGTGTCGTGAAAGGTCGGGCCGCAACAACAGACCGGAACTCGCCACGAGGTTCGGTCTACATCAAGAGGAGATATCGTTTCCACATATATATTGACCGATGCCAGGAATGCCCTTTTGTTCTTGGCTTTCACGCGCGTGAGTTACAGCATGCCATCCGGCGAAAACAAGGAGAATAAGGCATATAGCCGCTGGATTTTCTTCAATTTACGGTCAAATGAGATTGCCCGGATCATAGAGCATCTGGAGAAAGGTAAGTTTGTCCCTACCAGGGAGGCTAATGTCTATAAGAAACATAATCTCTCGAATTTCCTTCAAAAGGAAGTGCCAATGAGTTCAGAAACTTGTCTAAAAAACAACGACGAATGATTTCTTTGACTTTTAGGGCCAAAAAGTCCTGCTTAAGGCCGTATTTGAGGGCACTCTGGGCCTCCTGGCGCTAGCGGGGAGTATTTTCTAGATTCGCGCGCTCGCCGCGATATGTTGGAGTACTTGTGGGTCCGACAGGGACTCCGAATGAAAAAATTATGACCGTTTTAGTGAACATCTCTCCATTCTATGGCAGTCCTTGAAAGTACTTCATTTTCTCGTGCGCTTTTTGCCAGATTGCCCCAAAATTTCTTGTCCTCTATAGAGGAGATATCGTTTCCACATATATATTGACCGATGCCAGGAATGCCCTTTTGTTCTTGGATTTCACGCGCGTGAGTTACAGCATGCCATCCGGCGAAAACAAGGAGAATAAGGCATATAGCCGCTGGATTTTCTTCAATTTCCGGCCAAATGAGATTGCCCGGATCATAGAGCATCTGCAGAAAGGTACATTTGTCCCTACCAGGGGGCAAATGTCTGTAAGCAACATAATCTCTCGAATTTCCTTCAAAAGGAAGTGCCAATGGGTTCAGAAACTTGTCTGAAAAGCAGCGACGGATGATGTTCTTTGACTTTCAGGGCCAAAAAGTCCTGCTTAAGGCCGTATTTGAGGGCACTCCGGGCCTCCTGGCGCAAGCGTGGAGTATTTTCTGGATTCACGCGCTCGCCGCGAGCAGTTTGAGAACTTATGGGTCCGACACGGACTCCGAATGACAAAATTATGACCGTTTTAGTGAACATGTGTCCATTCTATGGCAGTCCTTGAAAGTACTTCATTTTCTCGTGCGCCTTTTGCCTGATTGCCCCAAAATTTCTTGTCCTCTATAGAGGAGATATCGTTTCCACATATATATTGACCGATGCCAGGAATGCCTTTTTGTTCTTGGCTTTCACACACGTGAGTTACAGCATGCCATCCGGCGAAAACAAGGAGAATAAGGCATATAGCCGCTGGATTTTCTTCAATTTACGGTCAAATGAGATTGCTCGGATCATAGAGCATCTGGAGAAAGGTACGTTTGTCCCTACCAGGGGGGCTAATGTCTATAAGAAACATAATCTCTCGAATTTCCTTCAAAAGGAAGTGCCAATGAGTTCAGAAACTTGTCTAAAAAACAACGACGAATGATGTTCTTTGACTTTCAGGGCAAAAAAGTCATGCTTAAGGCCGTATTTGAGGGCACTCTGGGCCTCCTGGCGCTAGCGGGGAGTAGTTTCTAGATTGCGCGCTCGCCGCGATATGTTTTAGTATTTGTGGGTCCGACACGGACTCCGAATGAAAAATTATGACCGTTTTAGTGAACATCTCTCCATTCTATGGCAGTCCTTGAAAGTACTTCATTTTCTCATGCGCTTTTTGCCTGATTGCCCCAAAATTTCTTGTCCTCTATAGAGGAGATATCGTTTCCACATATATATTGACCGATGCCAGGAATGCCCTTTTGTTCTTGGCTTTCACGTGCGTGAGTTACAGCATGCCATCCGGCGAAAACAAGGAGAATAAGGCATATAGCCGCTGGATTTTCTTCAATTTACGGCCAAATGAGATTTGCCCGGATCATAGAGCATCTGGAGAAAGGTACATTTGTCCCTACCAGGGGGGCTAATGTCTATAACAAACATAATCTCTCGAATTTCCTTCCAAAGGAAGTGCCAATGAGTTCAGAAACTTGTCTAAAAAACAACGACGAATGATGTTCTTTGACTTTCAGGGCCAAAAAGTCCTGCTTAAGGCCGTATTTGAGGGCACTCTGGGCCTCCTGGCGCTAGCGGGGAGTATTTTCTAGATTCATGCGCTCGCCGCGATATGTTTGAGTACTTGTGGGTCCGACATGGACTTCGAATGAAAAAATTATGACCATTTTAGTGAACATCTCTCCATTCTATGGCAGTTCTTGAAAGTACTTCATTTTCTCATGCGCTTTTTGCCTGATTGCCCCAAAATTTCTTGTCCTCTATAGAGGAGATATCATTTCCACATATATATTGACCGATGCCAGGAATGCCCTTTTGTTCTTGGCTTTCAGGCGCGTGAGTTACAGCATGCCATCCGGCGAAAACAAGGAAAATAAGGCATATAGCCGCTGGATTTTCTTCAATTTCCGGCCAAATGAGATTGCCCGGATCATAGAGCATCTGTAGAAAGGTACATTTGTCCGTAACAGGGGGCTAATGTCTATAAGCAACGTAATCTCTCGAATTTCCTTCAAAAGGAAGTGCCAATGGGTTCAGAAAATTGTCTGAAAAACAGCGACGAATGATGTTCTTTGACTTTCAGGGCCAAAAAGTCCTGCTTAAGGCCATATTTGAGGGCACTCCGGGCCTCCTGTGATGTGGACATGACTACCTTGGATATGACCAAAAATATTGCATATATGCATATTTGTCAGGTGATTTCTAGTGCAAACTATTCAATAATCTATTTGTGTTATCCAGAACAAAAATACTTCACACACTTTTGTGTTTTGTCTAATTGCAGGTGTATGGGACATTTGTACAATCCACATATGAAGATAAGGAAGAAAGAGATGTTTATTTGCTGTACAAAAAGTTCTCTCACGTCACTTTTGGTCCAAGAGAAGATAGAGTCCAAGTCTCTCACGTTCTGGATTCAGATTCGGACTGCACAGACATACCTGACTCAAAACACACACAAGTTTTCCATACGGACTCGGAATTGGGTGATTCTTTTTTTGTTGGAAACTAGATTTCGTGCACTTTCCAACCCAATTGGAATCACCTTCAAATTCGTCCGGAGCGTTGAGTTGTGGACGAAACAATCTGATGCTGCAGCAGAATCCGAGTCAAACTACAAGTCCAAAGGTGTTACATCACCTCCACTTGGGCCCATTGGCCTTGTACGACCTAGATTTAGTTTTAGGCTGCCTTGGGACGTCCTCCCACCTCCTTGGCCGCCACCCCTTGCTCCTATATAAGTAGATCCATCTAGTAGCTTTTCCTTGGGATTTGTTTAGTTAAAAGTTAGCCATTGCAACTTCGTGTACTTCGTTTGTGTCCAACGACCAGACCAAGACCGCTTCCGGATCCCCACCATTATCAATACTTCATATATATAGTGTCTAGTTCCTTTAGAGTTTCGAGTTCTGTTCACATTAGTCACGCCGCCGTTGCATCATTATCCCATCCGCTGTCCACCATCCAATCCACCAATTTCCACCACGTGCTACGCACTGTTTATTGTCATAATCATAGTTGAGGTCACTCACATCTTCGCCTGATCCAATCTGCATCTTATCTAGTTTGTCTTGGAAAGAAAAAAAAAGAAGATAGAGAAAAAAAAAAGAGAAAAAAGGAAAAAAAGAAAAAGAGAGAGAAGAAAAAGAAAAAAAAGCGTGAGAAAAAAAAGAGAGAAGAAAAAAAAATTGGATCTGTCTAGAATCAATCTCGTACCTGAATTCGGATTGGAATCTGTTTTGCGCACTGTTCAGTAAAACAGGTGTATATTCCTCATACGAAGTCCGTTTTGGCTCCGTGAGTACTCAAATTGAAGCTAGCGATGAGCCGCATCTAAATAGTTGCAGAAGCTAATTCAATATTTGACACCTCAAAATCGGCTTCTAAATAGGTCTTTTTGCCCTCCGAAGTTCATGAACACAGGTTGTTCCAATTTTTCAGGCCAGTTTTAGAATTCTTTGACTCCTCATATCAACTCGGAATTGAGTGATTCTTTTTGCATTGGAAAGCTTGAGTTAGTAGCATTCTTTGAAAGAATTTATCAGAAAATTGTCTCAAACTTTTCAAGAGGAAAGTTGGAGAGAGAGTTGTTGTATATCCTGCTTGGCAGTTGTTTTTCATCATTATCTTCACTGCCGTTGTGATCTTCACTTATATCTTGCTGTCAAGAGCTACTTAGTATCCTTCATTGGTGCTAGTTGTGCTACGCCGTGACCTTATTAGTGTTCTAGGCTCGCGTCTTTAGTCCGGTCTAGCCTAGGACCAGCACAGTACCGTCGTTGAGCGTTTATTCAACATTGCATCTTTGAATTGATTATTGCTTATCTTTGGTTACCATATATAGCTAACCCAGCTCCACATTTTTCTACACCGTGTATACGTACGCTCCCCTGGCAATCGCTTTACTCAATATTCGGAGTTACTTGACACCGCTGGTTGCCAATCACCGCCTGCTGCATGGTAAGAACGTGTAAGACATTGATATTTGCTTTACTGTGAGCGTTTTACCACCACATCCTAGTAGTAATAGGAACATTATTTTTGGGTTTTATTTCTTGTTCTACTAATCATGACAGGATCCAGAGTCAATTCATGGGCTTCGTCGATCGCGGGAGACGTGCCACCACCTTTGCAAATACCACAACCGTCACGAGAGGTGCACAAACATCCAAATGCACATGATCAGGTTAATCTATCTATACCACCATTTAATGGCCGTTTTAAACCTGCTTTATATATTGAATGGGAGTTCGACATAAAAAATATATTTGCTTCCCATAATTTCGATGAACATAAAAAGGTTAAGGTTGCGGTTGGTTCTTTCACTGGTTATGCTTTGGTTTGGTGGAGTGAATATTGTCGGTTACACCCTGATTATATACCTACTACTTGGGATGATTTGAAACTTGCCATGCGACATACTTTCATCCCTGCTTATTATACTCGTGACATGATTAAGAAGTTGCAACACTTAAAACAAGGTAGTGAAACTGTAACAAAATATTATGATGATTTACAAACTACCTTGTTGCATTCCTCTTTAGAAGAAAGTGAAGATGATTTTATGGATAGATTTTGGGGAGGATTAAATCGTGATATTCAAGAGATACTAATTCATGAAGAGTGTTATCCTATGGACCATTTGTTTCATCTTGCTTGCAAAGCTGAACAGGAAATAAAACGACGTGTTGGCCACGAGGAGAACAAGCGCACGGTGCACATTCCAAGAGTTGATATGATTGTTCCTTCAACTACTAGGCATACTATGACAACCACATCCCTTGTTGTCAGGACTACATCATCTCCACCATGTGACACATCGCCCCCGAGAGTGGCTACATCATCTGAGTTGATCATAAGAGGTAATGACAAAGGTACTGATCTTCCATCTCTACATGAGAATGATGAATGCCTTGTCAATTTGAATGCACCATCTGATGAGCTACCCACTACTTCGATCACACCACCTATTTTAGAGGACTACGTTGATAATTTGACTTTGCCATGTGATCAAACAACTGAAATACCAACAATTTTGAGTGCACCCATTGAATTAACTATTGATGCAAAAGAACCAATGTTTAATCATTTTGATATGACCTCTAATCTTGGTGATGATTCTGTGTTGAATGACTTATTGCATGTTTGCTTATTTAAGCATGTTGTAGCATGTAAATTTGATGCAAGTAAGGTTTATTCACCAATGTTGGGATGGTTTAATGATGAACATTGTCAATCTTTTGAAATGAATAAGAGCTTCACTTATATGTGCAAACTGAGTTGCAATATTTTCATGCCTTCTACTTGTGCTAATTTTTTGGCTTTAGATTTTATGAACTATGCAAGTTACTCATCTATTCATGTGTCATATATGCAAAAATCAAGGGAAATAAAAATGGATGACATATACATATACAACATGTACACCTTGTCTCTTTTGTTAGCCACATTTCAGATTAAGCAACGCCGAGGACGGCTTTATTTTCAAGAAGGGGAGGATGATGAGGACATGACTACCTTGGATATGACCAAAAATATTGCATATATGCATATTTGTCAGGTGATTTCTAGTGCAAACTATTCAATAATCTATTTATGTTATCCAGAACAAAAATACTTCACACACTTTTGTGTTTTGTCTAATTGCAGGTGTATGGGACATTTGTACAATCCACATATGAAGATAAGGAAGAAAGAGATGTTTATTTGCTGTTCAAAAAGTTCTCTCACGTCACTTTTGGCCCAAGAGAAGATAGAGTCCAAGTCTCTCACGTTCTGGATTCAGATTCGGACTGCGCAGACATACCTGACTCAAAACGCACACAAGTTTTTCATACGGACTCCGAATTGGGTGATTCTTTTTTTTGTTGGAAACTAGATTTCGTGCACTTTCCAACCCAATTGGAATCACCTTCAAATTCGTCCGGAGCATTGAGTTGTGGACGAAACAATCTGATGCTGCAGCAGAATCCGAGTCAAACTACAAGTCCAAAGGTGTTACATCACCTCCACCATGTGACACATCGCCCCCGAGAGTGGCTACATCATCTGAGTTGATCATAAGAGGTAATGACAAAGGTACTGATCTTCCATCTCTACATGAGAATGATGAATGCCTTGTCAATTTGAATGCACCATCTGATGAGCTACCCACTACTTTGATCACACCACCTATTTTAGAGGACTACGTTGATAATTTGACTTTGCCATGTGATCAAACAACTGAAATACCAACAATTTTGAGTGCACCCATTGAATTAACTATTGATGCAAAAGAACCAATGTTTAATCATTTTGATATGACCTCTAATCTTGGTGATGATTCTGTGTTGAATGAATTATTGCATGTTTGCTTATTTAAGCATGTTGTAGCATGTAAATTTGATGCAAGTAAGGTTTATTCACCAATGTTGGGATGGTTTAATGATGAACATTGTCAATCTTTTGAAATGAATAAGAGCTTCACTTATATGTGCAAACTGAGTTGCAATATTTTCATGCCTTCTACTTCTTGTGCTAATTTTTTGGCTTTAGATTTTATGAACTATGCAAGTTACTCATCTATTCATGTGTCATATATGCAAAAATCAAGGGAAGTAAAAATGGATGAAATATACATATACAACATGTACACCTTGTCTCTTTTGTTAGCCACATTTCAGATTAAGCAACGCCGAGGACGGCTTTATTTTCAAGAAGGGGAGGATGATGAGGACATGACTACCTTGGATATGACCAAAAATATTGCATATATGCATATTTGTCAGGTGATTTCTAGTGCAAACTATTCAATAATCTATTTATGTTATCCAGAACAAAAATACTTCACACACTTTTGTGTTTTGTCTAATTGCAGGTGTATGGGACATTTGTACAATCCACATATGAAGATAAGGAAGAAAGACATGTTTATTTGCTGTACAAAAAGTTCTCTCACGTCACTTTTGGTCCAAGAGAAGATAGAGTCCAAGTCTCTCACGTTCTGGATTCAGATTCGGACTGCACAGACATACCTGACTCAAAACACACACAAGTTTTCCATACGGACTCCGAATTGGGTGATTCTTTTTTTGTTAGAAACTAGATTTCGTGCACTTTCCAACCCAATTGGAATTACCTTCAAATTCGTCCGGAGCGTTGAGTTGTGGACGAAACAATCTGATGCTACAGCAGAATCCGAGTCAAACTACAAGTCCAAAGGTGTTACATCACCTCCACTTGGGCCCATTGGCCTTGTACGACCTAGATTTAGTTTTAGGCTGCCTTGGGACGTCCTCCCACCTCCTTGGCCGCCACCCCTTGCTCCTATATAAGTAGATCCATCTAGTAGCTTTTCCTTGGGATTTGTTTAGTTAAAAGTTAGCCATTGCAACTTCGTGTACTTCGTTTGTGTCCAACGACCAGACCAAGACCGCTTACGGATCCCCACCATTATCAATACCTCATATATATTTAAAATATTCTGATTGCTTTATCATATTCTTGCTCGTTCTTCGATTGCTTGCAGGAATAGACCTTCGTGGTCAGGCTGACCGTGCTTCCGGCATTGTCAGTAACCTCAGAAGATTGGTTTAGCGATTGCTAAGGCGCAACGTCATGCACGTTTGTAGTCGGATCGTCAAAGTCGTCTCCACCAAATCGATAGTTATCATCTCATCGAAAGATCGGGACACCCTCGCCTTCTATCATCCTGGCACAAGCCGGGAGTATTTTCTGGATTCACGCGCTCAGCGCGAGCAGTTTGAGTACTTATGGGTCCGACACGGACTCTGAATAACAAAATTATGACCATTTTAGTGAACATCTGTCCATTCTATGGCAGTCCTTGAAAGTACTTCAGTTTCTCGTGCGCTTTTTTCCTGATTGCCCCAAAATTTCTTGTCCTCTATAGAGGAGATATCGTTTCCACATATATATTGACCGATGCCAGGAATGCCCTTTTGTTCTTGGCTTTCACGCGCGTGAGTTACAGCATGCCATCCGGCGAAAACAAGGAGAATAAGGCATATAGCCGCTGGATTTTCTTCAATTTACGAGCAAATGAGATTGCCCAGATCATAGAGCATCAGCAGAAAGGTACGTTTGTCCCTACCAGGGGGGCTAATGTCTATAAGAAACATAATCTCTCGAATTTCCTTCAAAACGACGTGCCAATGGGTTCAGAAACTTGTCTGAAAAACAGCGACGAATGATGTTCTTTGACTTTCAGGGCCAAAAAGTCCTACTTAAGGCCGTATTTGAGGGCACTCCGGGCTTCCTGGCACAAGCCGGGAGTATTTTCTGGATTCGCGCGCTCGCCGCGAGTAGTTTGAGTACTTATGGGTCCGACACGGACTCCGAATGACAAAATTATGACCGTTTTAGTGAACATCTGTCCATTCTATGGCAGTCCTTGAAAGTACTTCATTTTCTCGTGCGCTTTATGCCTGATTGCCCCAAAATTCCTTGTCCTCTATAGAGGAGATACCGTTTCCACATATATATTGACCGATGCCAGGAATGCCCTTTTTTTCTTGGCTTGCACGCGCGTGAGTTACAGCATGCCATCCGGCGAAAACAAGGAGAATAAGGCACATAGCCGCTGGATTTTCTTCAATTTACGAGCAAATGAGATTGTCCAGATCATAGAGCATCTGGAGAAAGGTACGTTTGTCCCTACCAGGGGGGCTAATGTCTATAAGAAACATAATCTCTCGAATTTCCTTCAAAAGGAAGTGCCAATGAGTTCAGAAACTTGTCTAAAAAACAACGACGAATGATGTTCTTTGACTTTCAGGGCCAAAAAGTCCTGCTTAAGGCCGTATTTGAGGGCACTCTGCGCCTCCTGGCGCTAGCGGGGAGTATTTTCTAGATTCGCGCACTCGCCGCGATATGTTTGAGTACTTGTGGGTCCGACAGGGACTCCGAATGAAAAAATGATGACCGTTTTAGTGAACATCTCTCCATTCTATGGCAGTCCTTGAAAGTACTTCATTTTCTCATGCGCTTTTTGCCAGATTGCCCCAAAATTTCTTGTCCTCTATAGAGGAGATATCGTTTCCACATATATATTGACCGATGCTAGGAATGCCCTTTTGTTCTTGGCTTTCACGCGCGTGAGTTACAGCATGCCATCCGGCGAAAACAAGGAGAATAAGGCATATAGCCGCTGGATTTTCTTCAATTTCCGGCCAAATGAGATTGCCCGGATCATAGAGCATCTGCAGAAAGGTACATTTGTCCCTACCAGGGGGCTAATGTCTATAAGCAACATAATCTCTCGAATTTCCTTCAAAAGGAAGTGCCAATGTGTTCAGAAACTTGTCTGAAAAACAGCGACGGATGATGTTCTTTGACTTTCAGGGCCAAAAAGTCCTGCTTAAGGCCGTATTTGAGGGCACTTCAGGCCTCCTGGCGCTAACGGGGAGTATTTTCTACATTCGCGCGCTCGCCGCGAGCAGTTTGAGTACTTGCGGGTCCGACACGGACTCCGAATGACAAAATTATGACCGTTTTAGCGAACATCTCTCCATTCTATGGCAGTCCTTGAAAGTACTTCATTTTCTCGTGCGCCTTTTGCCTGATTGCCCCAAAATTTCTTGTCCTCTATAGAGGAGATATCGTTTCCACATATATATTGACCGATGCCAGGAATGCCTTTTTGTTCTTGGCTTTCACACACGTGAGTTACAGCATGCCATCCGGCGAAAACAAGGAGAATAAGGCATATAGCCGCTGGATTTTCTTCAATTTACGGTCAAATGAGATTGCCCGGATCATAGAGCATCTGGAGAAAGGTACGTTTTAGTGAACATCTGTCCATTCTATGGCAGTCCTTAAAAGTACTTCATTTTCTCGTGCGCTTTTTGCCTGATTGCCCCAAAATTTCTTGTCCTCTATAGAGGAGATATCGTTTCCACATATATATTGACCGATGCCAGGAATGCCCTTTTGTTCTTGGCTTTCACAAGCGTGAGTTACAGCATGCCATCCGGCGAAAATAAGGAGAATAAGGCATATAGCCGCTGGATTTTCTTCAATTTACGGTCAAATGAGATTGCCCGGATCATAGAGCATCTGGAGAAAGGTACGTTTGTCCCTACCAGGGAGGCTAATGTCTATAAGAAACATAATCTCTCGAATTTCCTTCAAAAGGAAGTGCCAATGAGTTCAGAAACTTGTCTAAAAAACAACGATGAATGATGTTCTTTCACTTTTAGGGCCAAAAAGTCCTGCTTAAGGCCGTATTTGACGGCACTCTGGGCCTCCTGGCCCTAGCGGGGAGTATTTTCTAGATTCGCGCGCTCGCCGCAATATGTTGGAGTACTTGTGGGTCCGACAGGGACTCCGAATGAAAAAAATATGACCGTTTTAGTGAACATATCTCCATTCTATGGCAGTCCTTGAAAGTACTTCATTTTCTCGTGCGCTTTTTGCCAGATTGCCCCAAAATTTCTTGTCCTCTATAGAGGAAATATCGTTTCCACATATATATTGACCGATGCCAGGAATGCCCTTTTGTTCTTGGCTTTCACGCGCGTGAGTCACAGCTTGCCATCCGGCGAAAACAAGGAGAATAAGGCATATAGCCGCTGGATTTTCTTCAATTTCCGGCCAAATGAGATTGCCCGGATCATAGAGCATCTGCAGAAAGGTACATTTGTCCCTACCAGGGGGCTAATGTCTATAAGCAACATAATCTCTCGAATTTCCTTCAAAAGGAAGTGCCAATGGGTTCAGAAAGTTGTCTGAAAAGCGGCGACGAATGATGTTCTTTGACTTTCAGGGCCAAAAAGTCCTGCTTAAGGCCGTATTTGAGGGCACTCCGAGCCTCCTGGCGCAAGCGGGGAGTATTTTCTGGATTCACGCGCTCGCCGCGAGCAGTTTGAGTACTTATGGGTCCGACACGAACTCCGAATGACAAAATTATGACCGTTTTAGTGAACATGTGTCCATTCTATGGCAGTCCTTGAAAGTACTTCATTTTCTCGTGCGCCTTTTGCCTGATTGCCCCAAAATTTCTTGTCCTCTATAGAGGAGATATCGTTTCCACATATATATTGACCGATGCCAGGAATGCCCTTTTGTTCTTGGCTTTCACACGCATGAGTTACAGCATGCCATCCGGCGAAAACAAGGAGAATAAGGCATATAGCCGCTGGATTTTCTTCAATTTACGGTCAAATGAGATTGCTCGGATCATAGAGCATCTGGAGAACGGTACGTTTGTCCCTACCAGGGGGGCTAATGTCTATAAGAAACATAATCTCTCGAATTTCCTTCAAAAGGAAGTGCCAATGAGTTCAGAAACTTGTCTAAAAAACAACGACGAATGATGTTCTTTGACTTTCAGGGCAAAAAAGTCATGCTTAAGGCCGTATTTGAGGGCACTCTGGGCCTCCTGGCGCTAGCGGGGAGTAGTTTCTAGATTCGCGCGCTCACCGCGATATGTTTGAGTACTTGTGGGTCTGACACGGACTCCGAATGAAAAAATTATGACCGTTTTAGTGAACATCTCTCCATTCTATGGTAGTCCTTGAAAGTACTTCATTTTCTCATGCGCTTTTTGCCTGATTGCCCCAAAATTTCTTGTCCTCTATAGAGGAGATATCGTTTCCACATATATATTGACCGATGCCAGGAATGCCCTTTTGTTCTTGGCTTTCACGCGCGTGAGTTACAGCATGCCATCCGGCAAAAACAAGGAGAATAAGGCATATAGCCGCTGGATTTTCTTCAATTTACGGCCAAATGAGATTGCCCGGATCATAGAGCATCTGGAGAAAGGTACATTTGTCCCTACCAGGGGGGCTAATGTCTATAAGAAACATAATCTCTCGAATTTCCTTCAAAAGGAAGTGCCAATGAGTTTAGAAACTTGTCTAAAAAACAATGACGAATGATGTTCTTTGACTTTCAGGGCCAAAAAGTCCTGCTTAAGGCCGTATTTGAGGGCACTTTGGGCCTCCTGGCGCTAGCGGGGAGTATTTTCTAGATTCATGCGCTCGCCGCGATATGTTTGAGTACTTGTGGGTCCGACACGGACTTCGAATGAAAAAATTATGACCGTTTTAGTGAACATCTCTCCATTCTATGGCAGTCCTTGAAAGTACTGCATTTTCTCATGCGCTTTTTGCCTGATTGCCCCAAAATTTCTTGTCCTCTATAGAGGAGATATCATTTCCACATATATATTGACCGATGCCAGGAATGCCCTTTTGTTCTTGGCTTTCACGCGCGTGAGTTACAGCATGCCATCCGGCGAAAACAAGGAAAATAAGGCATATAGCCGCTGGATTTTCTTCAATTTCCGGCCAAATGAGATTGCCCGGATCATAGAGCATCTGTAAAAAGGTACATTTGTCCCTACCAGGGGGCTAATGTCTATAAGCAACGTAATCTCTCGAATTTCCTTCAAAAGGAAGTGCCAATGGGTTCAGAAAATTGTCTGAAAAACAGCGACGAATGATGTTCTTTGACTTTCAGGGCCAAAAAGTCCTGCTTAAGGCCATATTTGAGGGCACTCCAGGCCTCCTGGCACAAGCCGGGAGTATTTTCTGGATTCACGCGCTCAGCGCGAGCAGTTTGAGTACTTATGGGTCCGACACGGACTCTGAATAACAAAATTATGACCATTTTAGTGAACATCTGTCCATTCTATGGCAGTCCTTCAAAGTACTTCAGTTTCTCATGCGCTTTTTTCCTGATTGCCCCAAAATTTCTTGTCCTCTATAGAGGAGATATCGTTTCCACATATATATTGAGCAATGCCAGGAATGCCCTTTTGTTCTTGGCTTTCACGCGCGTGAGTTACAGCATGCCATCCGGCGAAAACAAGGAGAATAAGGCATATAGCCGCTGGATTTTCTTAAATTTACGAGCAAATGAGATTGCCCAGATCATAGAGCATCAGCAGAAAGGTACGTTTGTCCCTACTAGGGGGGCTAATGTCTATAAGAAACATAATCTCTCGAATTTCCTTCAAAACAAAGTGCCAATGGGTTCAGAAACTTGTCTGAAAAACAGCGACGAATGATGTTCTTTGACTTTCAGGGCCAAAAAGTCCTACTTAAGGCCGTATTTGAGGGCACTCCGGGCCTCCTGGCACAAGCCGGGAGTATTTTCTGGATTCGCGCGCTCGCCACGAGTAGTTTGAGTACTTATGGGTCCGACACGGAATCCGAATGACAAAATTATGACCGTTTTAGTGAACATCTGTCCATTCTATGGCAGTCCTTGAAAGTACTTCAGTTTCTCGTGCGCTTTATGCCTGATTGCCCCAAAATTTCTTGTCCTCTATAGAGGAGATATCGTTTCCACATATATATTGACCGATGCCAGGAATGCCCTTTTGTTCTTGGCTTTCACACGCGTGAGTTACAGCATGCCATCCGGCGAAAACAAGGAGAATAAGGCATATAGCCGCTGGATTTTCTTCAATTTACGGTCAAATGAGATTGCTCGGATCATAGAGCATCTGGAGAAAGGTACGTTTGTCCCTACCAGGGGGGCTAATGTCTATACGAAACATAATCTCTCGAATTTCCTTCAAAAGGAAGTGCCAATGAGTTCAGAAACTTGTCTAAAAAACAACGACGAATGATGTTCTTTGACTTTCAGGGCAAAAAAAGTCGTGCTTAAGGCCGTATTTGAGGGCACTCTGGGCCTCCTGGCGCTAGCGGGGAGTAGTTTCTAGATTCGCGCGCTCGCCGCGATATGTTGAAGTACTTGTGGGTCCGACACGGACTCCGAATGAAAAAATTATGACCGTTTTAGTGAACATCTCTCCATTCTATGGCAGTCCTTGAAAGTACTTCATTTTCTCGTGCGCTTTTTGCCAGATTGCCCCAAAATTTCTTGTCCTCTATAGAGGAGATATCGTTTCCACATATATATTGACTGATGCCAGGAATGCCCTTTTGTTCTTGGCTTTCACGCGCGTGAGTTACAGCATGCCATCCAGCGAAAACAAGGAGAATAAGGCATATAGCCGCTGGATTTTCTTCAATTTCCGGCCAAATGAGATTACCCGGATCATAGAGCATCTGCAGAAAGGTACATTTGTCCCTACCAGGGGGCTAATGTCTATAAGCAACATAATCTCTCGAATTTCCTTCAAAAGGAAGTGCCAATGGGTTCAGAAACTTGTCTGAAAAGCAGCGACGAATGATGTTCTTTGACTTTCAGGGCCAAAAAGTCCTGCTTAAGGCCGTATTTGAGGGCACTCCGGGCCTCCTGGCCAAGCGGGGAGTATTTTCTGGATTCGCGCGCTCGCCGCGAGCAGTTTGAGTACTTATGGGTCCGACACGGACTCCGAATGACAAAATTATGACCGTTTTAGTGAACATGTGTCCATTCTATGGCAGTCCTTGAAAGTACTTCATTTTCTCGTGCGCCTTTTGCCTGATTGCCCCAAAATTTCTTGTCCTCTATAGAGGAGATATCGTTTCCACATATATATTGACCGATGCCAGGAATGCCCTTTTGTTCTTGGCTTTCACACGCGTGAGTTACAGCATGCCATCCGGCGAAAACAAGGAGAATAAGGCATATAGCCGCTGGATTTTCTTCAATTTACGGCCAAATGAGATTGCCCGGATCCTAGAGCATCTGGAGAAAGGTACATTTGTCCCTACCAGGGGGGCTAATGTCTATAAGAAACATAATCTCTCGAATTTCCTTCAAAAGGAAGTGCCAATGAGTTCAGAAACTTGTCTAAAAAACAACGACGAATGATGTTCTTTGACTTTCAGGGCCAAAAAGTCCTGCTTAAGGCCGTATTTGAGGGCACTCTGGGCCTCCTGGCGCTAGCGGGGAGTATTTTCTAGATTCACGCGCTCGCCGCGATATGTTTGAGTACTTGTGGGTCCGACACGGACTTCGAATGAAAAAATTATGACCGTTTTAGTGAACATCTCCCCATTCTATGGCAGTCCTTGAAAGTACTTCATTTTCTCATGTGCTTTTTGCCTGATTGCCCCAAAATTTCTTGTCCTCTATAGAGGAGATATCGTTTCCACATATATATTGACCGATGCCAGGAATGCCCTTTTGTTCTTGGCTTTCACGCGCGTGAGTTACAGCATGCCATCCGGCGAAAACAAGGAGAATAAGGCATATAGCCGCTGGATTTTCTTCAATTTCCGGCCAAATGAGATTGCCCGGATCATATAGCATCTGTAGAAAGGTACATTTGTCCCTACCAGGGGGCTAATGTCTATAAGCAACGTAATCTCTCGAATTTCCTTCAAAAGGAAGTGCCAATGGGTTCAGAAAATTGTCTGAAAAACAGCGACGAATGATGTTCATTGACTTTCAGGGCCAAAAAGTCCTGCTTAAGGCCATATTTGAGGGCACTCCGAGCCTCCTAGCACAAGCCGGGAGTATTTTATGGATTCACGCGCTCACCGCGAGCAGTTTGAGTACTTATGGGTCCGACACGGACTCCGAATAACAAAATTATGACCATTTTAGTGAACATCTGTCCATTCTATGGTAGTCCTTGAAAGTACTTCATTTTCTCGTGCGCTTTCTTCCTGATTGCCCCAGAATTTCTTGTCCTCTATAGAGGAGATATCGTTTCCACATATATATTGACCGATGCCAGGAATGCCCTTTTGTTCTTGGCTTTCACGCGCGTGAGTTACAGCATGCCATCCGGCGAAAACAAGGAGAATAAGGCATATAGCCGCTGGATTTTCTTCAATTTACGAGCAAATGAGATTGCCCAGATCATAGAGCATCAGCAGAAAGGTACGTTTGTCCCTACCAAGGGGGCTAATGTCTATAAGAAACCTAATCTCTCGAATTTCCTTCAAAACAAAGTGCCAATGGGTTCAGAAACTTGTCTGAAAAACAGCGACGAATGATGTTCTTTGACTTTCAGGGCAAAAAAGTCATGCTTAAGGCCGTATTTGAGGGCACTCTGATAGAGGCAAAGGTGTCCCGTCTTTCGATGAGATGGTGGATTTCGCTTTGGTGGAAGTCGACTTTGACGATCCGACTACGAACGTGCGAGGACGTCGCGCCTTAGTAATCGCTAAACCAACTCCGAGAGGTTATTGACCACGCCGGGCACGATCAACCTGACCACGAGGGTCTGTTTCCTGCGAGCAAACGAAGAACAAGCAAGAAACTAAGATTGCAATCTGGATATTGCGAATATAAGATGAAAGCTTTATTGATCAAGGTGGGGTTCTGTGACGCCTTTGTCTGGTCGTTGAACACAAACGAAGTACGCGAAGTTGCAGCTATGGCGAACTTTTAATCTAAACAAAACCCAAAGTCTAAACGATGCCCTAAGGGCTGTATATATGGAGGAAGAGGGGGGAATTTCGTGGCCCTTGGTGGAGGGGTCCGAAATCAACCCTATCTCTTGTTTCCCCACACATACGGACTCTAAAAATAGCCTATACTTATGTATTTCGAAATTACATGTGCCTGGCCCAATAATAAGGTGACGCAGCACCTAAAATAGCCTCGGGACGAAATTTATGAAGTGGCATCTTGTATATTTCGTCCAAGGCTTCATGCACCCATTATGGTGGCTTCAAAGTCCTGAAATCATCACTTGTAACTCCGTTCTTGTTCCCCTTGCGCATGCCATCATCTCCATGCTTGTTCTTGCTCCAATGTTCATCCTTCTCCAAGCTAGGCCCTTCATTTGTAAGCAAAACAAATGTATCCAATTTAGGCAGCATCATATTCTCATGAACATTAGAATCATTACCAAGAAACGAAAGTACCTGGTAATTTAGTTGGCGTGCACGAGCTCTAGTAACTGGTCCAGTATGTATAGCAGCAGGGGCTGTGGGTGTAACAATTGTATTGATGTCCTCATCACACTCTGGGCCTCCTGGCGCTAGCGGGGAGTAGTTTCTGGATTCGCGCGCTCGCCGCGATATGTTTGAGTACTTGTGGGTCCGACACGGACTCCGAATGAAACAATTATGACCGTTTTAGTGAACATCTCTCCATTCTATGGCAGTCCTTGAAAGTACTTCATTTTCTCATGCGCTTTTTGCCTGATTGCCCCAAAATTTCTTGTCCTCTATAGAGGAGATATCGTTTTCACATATATATTGACCGATGCCAGGAATGCCCTTTTGTTCTTGGCTTTCACGCGCGTGAGTTACAGCATGCCATCCGGCGAAAACAAGGAGAATAAGGCATATAGCCGCTGGATTTTCTTCAATTTACGGCCAAATGAGATTGCTCGGATCATAGAGCATGTGGAGAAAGGTACATTTGTCCCTACCAGGGGGGCTAATGTCTATAAGAAACATAATCTCTCGAATTTCCTTCAAAAGGAAGTGCCAATGAGTTCAGAAACTTGTCTAAAAAACAACAACGAATGATGTTCTTTGACTTTCAGGGCCTAAAAGTCCTGCTTAAGGCCGTATTTGAGGGCACTCTGGGCCTCCTGGCGCTAGCGGGGAGTATTTTCTAGATTCGCGCGCTCGCCGCGATATGTTTGAGTACTTGTGGGTCCGACACGGACTTCGAATGAAAAAATTATGACCGTTTTAGTGAACATCTCTCCATTCTATGGCAGTCCTTGAAAGTACTTCATTTTCTCATGTGCTTTTTGCCTGATTGCCCCAAAATTTCTTGTCCTCTATAGAGGAGATATCGTTTCCACATATATATTGACCGATGCCAGGAATGCCCTTTTGTTCTTGGCTTTCACGCGCGTGAGTTACAGCATGCCATCCGGCGAAAACAAGGAGAATAAGGCATATAGCCGCTGGATTTTCTTCAATTTCCGGCCAAATGAGTTTGCCCGGATCATAGAGCATCTGTAGAAAGGTACATTTGTCCCTACCAGGGGGCTAATGTCTATAAGCAACGTAATCTCTCAAATTTCCTTCAAAAGGAAGTGCCAATGGGTTCAGAAAATTGTCTGAAAAACAGCGACGAATGATGTTCATTGACTTTCAGGGCCAAAAAGTCCTGCTTAAGGCCATATTTGAGGGCACTCCGAGCCTCCTGGCACAAGCCGGGAGTATTTTATGGATTCACGCGCTCACCGCGAGCAGTTTGAGTACTTATGGGTCCGACACGGACTCCGAATAACAAAATTATGACCATTTTAGTGAACATCTGTCCATTCTATGGCAGTCCTTCAAAGTACTTCATTTTCTCGTGCGCTTTTTTCCTGATTGCCCCAAAATTTCTTGTCCTCTATAGAGGAGATATCGTTTCCACATATATATTGACCGATGCCAGGAATGCCCTTTTGTTCTTGGCTTTCACGCGCGTGAGTTACAGCATGCCATTCGGCGAAAACAAGGAGAATAAGGCATATAGCCGCTGGATTTTCTTCAATTTACGAGCAAATGAGATTGCCCAGATCATAGAGCATCAGCAGAAAGGTACGTTTGTCCCTACCAGGGGGGCTAATGTCTATAAGAAACATAATCTCTCGAATTTCCTTCAAAAGGAAGTGCCAATGGTATCAGAAACTTGTCTGAAAAACAGCGACGAATGATGTTCTTTGACTTTCAGGGCAAAAAAGTCATGCTTAAGGCCGTATTTGAGGGCACTCTGGGCCTCCTGGCGCTAGCGGGGAGTAGTTTCTGGATTCGCGCGCTCGCCGCGATATGTTTGAGTACTTGTGATGAAGCACAAACTAGCGAGATGCTAATTCGCGCGTTTAGATGGCCCGATCTTTCACGACGATCCTTGATCAACTGTTCTTCCACCTGGTCCCTCAACCTCCAATAATAAGATTCACCCGTGTATGAAAATACACGAACAAAAATAACGATCCCCTCGGATCAGCACGTAGGCGTCGATATGATGATCAACCCTCCGTCGCTAATAGATTTTCTCGATGGAAAAAAATCACAGAAAATACTCACAATTGGGTCGTCCGAAACATGGACGTTTTTTGAGTTTTTTCATAACTCACGGATAAACAAAAACTGATCTGATTACAAGGCCGTAGCCTGGCTTTTTATATGCCAAAAAATAGTACGTCAACTCTAGAACTAGATGCTTAGACTCCAACTCCCTCACGTCATGTGCTAACTAGGAAAAACAAATCCTAACAAGAAAAGGAAAAGGACTCACGTACGTGCTAGCTAGCTAGCTCGTTGACTCAAACAAAAGGATAAGAATCTAACAAATCTGCACCAAGATTCTACCTATCGCAACTTGATACGGAGGGGTACGAAAATTAGGCTCCACCGAAGCCAGCGCTGGCTCTGCCTTAATCTCGTGTATTTTCTTGTAAGATGCATGGTGCCGTTCTGATTCCTTTTTATTCTGAAAACCAATTTGATCTCCTGCCATTTTATGCGTATGTGACTTTTCTTCTCTCTTCACTTCGATCAAACATAATTGTACACCTTTAGACTCCATGCGTATAGGCCTCTGCACTAACGTGCCAATGACATCTCCTGGTTTCAATGCATGCATCATATAATTGGTCTCTGGTATGCTAATTGCCAAATTGATTCTCGGCCCACAAAGTTCACGTACATGACCATCCTTTCCTCGATGAAATCTGACCGCTTGCATGGCATTAGTTTCCGTAACATTTTTATGACCTCTCTGCTTAACTGCCTTAGCTTGGATAGAATTAACAATTGATGATGCCATGCCCGTATCAACTTGTGGGTCCGACACGGACTCCGAATGAAAAAATTATGACCGTTTTAGTGAACATCTCTCCATTCTATGGCAGTCCTTGAAAGTACTTCATTTTCTCATGCGCTTTTTGCCTGATTGCCCCAAAATTTCTTGTCCTCTATAGAGGAGATATCGTTTCCACATATATATTGACAGATGCCAGGAATGCCCTTTTGTTCTTGGCTTTCACGCGCGTGAGTTACAGCATGCCATCCGGCGAAAACAAGGAGAATAAGGCATATAGCCGCTGGATTTTCTTCAATTTACGGCCAAATGAGATTGCCCGGATCATAGAGCATCTGGAGAAAGGTACATTTGTCCCTACCAGGGGGGCTAATGTCTATAAGAAACATAATCTCTCGAATTTCCTTCAAAAGGAAGTGCCAATGAGTTCAGAAACTTGTCTAAAAAACAACGACGAATGATGTTCTTTGACTTTCAGGGCCAAAAAGTCCTGCTTAAGGCCGTATTTGAGGGCACTCTGGGCCTCCTGGCGCTAGCGGGGTATTTTCTAGATTCACGCGCTCGCCGCGATATGTTTGAGTACTTGTGGGTCCGACACGGACTTCGAATGAAAAAATTATGACCGTTTTAGTGAACATCTCTCCATTCTATGGCAGTCCTTGAAAGTACTTCATTTTCTCATGTGCTTTTTGCCTGATTGCCCCAAAATTTCTTGTCCTCTATAGAGGAGATATCGTTTCCACATATATATTGACCGATGCCAGGAATGCCCTTTTGTTCTTGGCTTTCACGCGCGTGAGTTACAGCATGCCATCCGGCGAAAACAAGGAGAATAAGGCATATAGCCGCTGGATTTTCTTCAATTTCCGGCCAAATGAGATTGCCCGGATCATAGAGCATCTGTAGAAAGGTACATTTGTCCCTACCAAGGGGCTAATGTCTATAAGCAACGTAATCTCTCGAATTTCCTTCAAAAGGAAGTGCCAATGGGTTCAGAAAATTGTCTGAAAAATAGCGAAGAATGATGTTCATTGACTTTCAGGGCCAAAAAGTCCTGCTTAAGGCCATATTTGAGGGCACTCCGAGCCTCCTGGCACAAGCCGAGAGTATTTTATGGATTCACACGCTCACCGCGAGCAGTTTGAGTACTTATGGGTCCGACATGGACTCCGAATAACAAAATTATGACCATTTTAGTGAACATCTGTCCATTCTATGGCAGTCCTTGAAAGTACTTCATTTTCTCGTGCGCTTTTTTCCTGATTGCCCCAAAATTTCTTGTCCTCTATAGAGGAGATATCGTTTCCACATATATATTGACCGATGCCAGGAATGCCCTTTTGTTCTTGGCTTTCACGCGCGTGAGTTACAGCATGCCATCCGGCGAAAACAAGGAGAATAAGGCATATAGCCGCTGGATTTTCTTCAATTTACGGCCAAATGAGATTGCCCAGATCATAGAGCATCTGGAGAAAGGTACGTTTGTCCCTACCAGGGGGGCTAATGTCTATAAGAAACATAATCTCTCGAATTTCCTTCAAAACGAAGTGCCAATGGGTTCAGAAACTTGTCTGAAAAACAGCGACGAATGATGTTCTTTGACTTTCAGGGCAAAAAAGTCATGCTTAAGGCCGTATTTGAGGGCACTCTGGGCCTCCTGGCGCTAGCGGGGAGTAGTTTCTGGATTCGCGCGCTCGCCGCGATATGTTTGAGTACTTGTGGGTCCGACACGGACTCCGAATGAAAAAATTATGACCGTTTTAGTGAACATCTCTCCATTCTATGGCAGTCCTTGAAAGTACTTCATTTTCTCATGCGCTTTTTGCCTGATTGCCCCAAAATTTCTTGTCCTCTATAGAGGAGATATCGTTTCCACATATATATTGACCGATGCCAGGAATGCCCTTTTGTTCTTGGCTTTCACGCGCGTGAGTTACAGCATGCCATCCGGCGAAAACAAGGAGAATAAGGCATATAGCCGCTGGATTTTCTTCAATTCACGGCCAAATGAGATTGCCCGGATCATAGAGCATCTGGAGAAAGGTACATTTGTCCCTACCAGGGGGGCTAATGTCTATAAGAAACATAATCTCTCGAATTTCCTTCAAAAGGAAGTGCCAATGAGTTCAGAAACTTGTCTAAAAAACAACGATGAATGATGTTCTTTGACTTTCATTGCCAAAAAGTCCTTCTTAAGGCCGTATTTGAGGGCACTCTGGGCCTCCTGGCGCTAGCGGGGAGTATTTTCTAGATTCACGTGCTCGCCGCGATATGTTTGAGTACTTGTGGGTCCGACACGGACTTCGAATGAACAAATTATGACCGTTTTAGTGAACATCTCTCCATTCTATGGCAGTCCTTGAAAGTACTTCATTTTCTCATGTGCTTTTTGCCTGATTGCCCCAAAATTTCTTGTCCTCTATAGAGGAGACATCGTTTCCACATATATATTGACCGATGCCAGGAATGCCCTTTTGTTCTTGGCTTTCACGCGCGTGAGTTACAGCATGCCATCCGGCGAAAACAAGGAGAATAAGGCATATACCCGCTGGATTTTCTTCAATTTCCGGCCAAATGAGATTGCCCGGATCATAGAGCATCTGTAGAAAGGTACATTTGTCCCTACCAGGGGGCTAATGTCTATAAGCAACGTAATCTCTCGAATTTCCTTCAAAAGGAAGTGCCAATGGGTTCAGAAAATTGTCTGAAAAACAGCGACGAATGATGTTCATTGACTTTCAGGGCCAAAAAGTCCTGCTTAAGGCCATATTTGAGGGCACTCCGAGCCTCCTGGCACAAGCCGGGAGTATTTTATGGATTCACGCGCTCACCGCGAGCAGTTTGAGTACTTATGGGTCCGACACGGACTCCGAATAACAAAATTATGACCATTTTAGTGAACATCTGTCCATTCTATGGCAGTCCTTCAAAGTACTTCATTTTCTCGTGCGCTTTTTTCCTGATTGCCCCAAAATTTCTTGTCCTCTATAGAGGAGATATCGTTTCCACATATATATTGACCGATGCCAGGAATGCCCTTTTGTTCTTGGCTTTAACGCGCGTGAGTTACAGCATGCCATCCGGCGAAAACAAGGAGAATAAGGCATATAGCCGCTGGATTTTCTTCAATTTACGAGCCAATGAGATTGCCCAGATCATAGAGCATCAGCAGAAAGGTACGTTTGTCCCTACCAGGGGGGCTAATGTCTATAAGAAACATAATCTCTCGAATTTCCTTCAAAAGGAAGTGCCAATGGGTTCAGAATCTTGTCTAAAAAACAGCGACGAATGATGTTCTTTGACTTTCAGGGCCAAAAAGTCCAGCTTAAGGCCGTATTTGAGGGCACTCCGGGCCTCCTGGCGCTAGCGGGGAGTATTTTCTAGATTCGCGCGCTCGCCACGATATATTTGAGTACTTGTGGGTCCGACACGGACTCCGAATGAAAAAATTATGACCGTTTTAGTGAACATCTCTCCATTCTATGGCAGTCCTTCAAAGTACTTCATTTTCTCGTGCGCTTTATGCCTGATTGCCCCAAAATTTCTTGTCCTCTATAGAGGAGATATCGTTTCCACATATATATTGACCGATGCCAGGAATGCCCTTTTGTTCTTGGCTTGCACGCGCGTGAGTTACAGCATGCCATCCGGCGAAAACAAGGAGAATAAGGCACATAGCCGCTGGATTTTCTTCAATTTACGAGCAAATGAGATTGTCCAGATCATAGAGCATCTGTAGAAAGGTACGTTTGTCCCTACCAGGGGGGCTAATGTCTATAAGAAACATAATCTCTCGAATTTCCTTCAAAAGGAAGTGCCAATGGGTTCAGAATCTTGTCTAAAAAACAGCGACGAATGATGTTCTTTGACTTTCAGGGCCAAAAAGTCCAGCTTAAGGCCGTATTTGAGGGCACTCCGGGCCTCGTGGCACTAGCGGGGAGTATTTTCTAGATTCGCGTGCTTTCCGCGATATGTTTGAGTACTTGTGGGTCCGACACGGACTCCGAATGAAAAAATTATGACCGTTTTAGTGAACATCTCTCCATTCTATGACAGTCCTTGAAAGTACTTCATTTTCTCGTGCGCTTTTTGCCTGATTGCCCCAAAATTTCTTGTCCTCTATAGAGGAGATATCGTTTCCACATATATATTGACCGATGCCAGGAATGCCCTTTTGTTCTTGGCTTGCACGCGCATGAGTTACAGCATGCCATACGGCGAAAACAAGGAGAATAAGGCACATAGCAGCTGGATTTTCTTCAATTTACGAGCAAATGAGATTGTCCAGATCATAGAGCATCTGGAGAAAGGTACGTTTGTCCCTACCAGGGGGGCTAATGTCTATAAGAAACTTAATCTCTCGAATTTCCTTCAAAAGGAAGTGCCAATGAGTTCAGAAACTTGTCTAAAAAACAACGACGAATGATGTTCTTTGACTTTCAGGGCCAATAGAGTCCTGCTTAAGGCCGTATTTGAGCGCACTCTGGGCCTCCTGGCGCTAGCGGGGAGTATTTTCTAGATTCGCGCGCTCGCCGCGATATATTTGAGTACTTGTGGGTCCGACACGGACTCCAAATGAAAAAATTATGACCGTTTTAGTGAACATCTCTCCATTCTATGGCAGTCCTTCAAAGTACTTCATTTTCTCGTGCGCTTTATGCCTGATTGCCCCAAAATTTCTTGTCCTCTATAGAGGAGATATCTTATCCACATATATATTGACCAATGCCAGGAATGCCCTTTTGTTCTTGGCTTGCACGCGCGTGAGTTACAGCATGCCATCCGGCGAAAACAAGGAGAAGAAGGCACATAGCCGCTGGATTTTCTTCAATTTACGAGCAAATGAGATTGTCCAGATCATAGAGCATCTGTAGAAAGGTACGTTTGTCCCTACCAGGGGGGCTAATGTCTATAAGAAACATAATCTCTCGAATTTCCTTCAAAAGGAAGTGCCAAATGGGTTCATAATCTGGTCTAAAAAACAGCGACGAATGATGTTCTTTGACTTTCAGGGCCAAAAAGTCCAGCTTAAGGCCGTATTTGAGGGCACTCCGGGCCTCCTGGCACTAGCGGGGAGTAATTTCTAGATTCGCGCGCTCACCGCGATATGTTTGAGTACTTGTGGGTCCGACACGGACTCCGAATGAAAAAATTATGACCGTTTTAGTGAACATCTGTCCATTCTATGACAGTCCTTGAAAGTACTTCATTTTCTCATGCGCTTTTTGCCTGATTGCCCCAAAATTTCTTGTCCTCTATAGAGGAGATATCGTTTCCACATATATATTGACCGATGCCAGGAATGCCCTTTTGTTCTTGGCTTTCACGCGCGTGAGTTACAGCATGCCATCCGGCGAAAACAAGGAGAATAAGGCATATAGCCGCTGGATTTTCTTCAATTTACGGCCAAATGAGATTGCCCGGATCATAGAGCATCTGGAGAAAGGTACATTTGTCCCTACCAGGGGGGCTAATGTCTATAAGAAACATAATCTCTCGAATTTCCTTCAAAACGAAGTGCCAATGGGTTCAGAAACTTGTGTGAAAAACAGCGAAGAATGATGTTCTTTGACTTTCAGGGCCAAAAAGTCCTGCTTAAGGCCGTATTTGAGGGCACTCCGGGCCTCCTGGCACAAGCCGGGAGTATTTTCTGGATTCGCGCGCTCGCCGCGAGCAGTTTGAGTACTTATGGGTCCAACACGGACTCCGAATGACAAAATTATGACCGTTTTAGTGAACATCTATCCATTCTATGGCAGTCCTTGAAAGTACTTCATTTTCTCGTGCGCTTTATGCCTGATTGCCCCAAAATTTCTTGTCCTCTATAGAGGAGATATCGTTTCCACATATATATTGACCGATGCCAGGAATGCCCTTTTGTTCTTGGCTTGCACGCGCATGAGTTACAGCATGCCATCCGGCGAAAACAAGGAGAATAAGGCACATAGCAGCTGGATTTTCTTCAATTTACGAGCAAATGAGATTGTCCAGATCATAGAGCATCTGGAGAAAGGTACGTTTGTCCCTACCAGGGGGGCTAATGTCTATAAGAAACTTAATCTCTCGAATTTCCTTCAAAAGGAAGTGCCAATGAGTTCAGAAACTTGTCTAAAAAACAACGACGAATGATGTTCTTTGACTTTCAGGGCCAAAAGAGTCCTGCTTAAGGCCGTATTTGAGCGCACTCTGGGCCTCCTGGCGCTATCGGGGAGTATTTTCTAGATTCGCGCGCTCGCCGCGATATATTTGAGTACTTGTGGGTCCGACACGGACTCCGAATGAAAAAATTATGACCGTTTTAGTGAACATCTCTCCATTCTATGGCAGTCCTTCAAAGTACTTCATTTTCTCGTGCGCTTTATGCCTGATTGCCCCAAAATTTCTTGTCCTCTATAGAGGAGATATCGTTTCCACATATATATTGACCGATGCCAGGAATGCCCTTTTGTTCTTGGCTTGCACGCGCGTGAGTTACAGCATGCCATCCGGCGAAAACAAGGAGAATAAGGCACATAGCCGCTGGATTTTCTTCAATTTACGAGCAAATGAGATTGTCCAGATCATAGAGCATCTGTAGAAAGGTACGTTTGTCCCTACCAGGGGGGCTAATGTCTATAAGAAACATAATCTCTCGAATTTCCTTCAAAAGGAAGTGCCAATGGGTTCAGAATCTTGTCTAAAAAACAGCGACGAATGATGTTCTTTGACTTTCAGGGCCAAAAAGTCCAGCTTAAGGCCGTATTTGAGGGCACTCCGGGCCTCCTGGCGCTAGCGGGGAGTATTTTCTAGATTCGCGTGCTTTCCGCGATATGTTTGAGTACTTGTGGGTCCGACACGGACTCCAAATGAAAAAATTATGACTGTTTTAGTGAACATCTCTCCATTCTATGACAGTCCTTGAAAGTACTTCATTTTCTCGTGCGCTTTTTGCCTGATTGCCCCAAAATTTCTTGTCCTCTATAGAGGAGATATCGTTTCCACATATATATTGACCGATGCCAGGAATGCCCTTTTGTTCTTGGCTTTCACGCAGGTGAGTTACAGCATGCCATCCGGCGAAAACAAGGAGAATAAGGCATTTAGCCGCTGGATTTTCTTCAATTTACGGCCAAATGAGATTGCCCGGATCATAGAGCATCTGTAGAAATGTACGTTTGTCCCTACCAGGGGGGCTAATGTCTATAAGCAACATAATCTCTCAAATTTCCTTCAAAAGGAAGTGCCAATGGGTTCAGAAACTTGTGTGAAAAACAGCGACGAATGGTGTTCTTTGACTTTCGGGGCCAAAAAGTCCTACTTAAGGCCGTATTTGAGGGCACTCCGGGCCTCCTGGCGCAAGCGGGGAGTATTTTCTGGATTCGCGCGCTCGCCGCGAGCAGTTTGAGTACTTGTGGGTCCGACACTGGCTCCGAATGACAATATTATGACCGTTTTGGTGAACATCTCTCCATTCTATGGCAGTCCTTGAAAGTACTTCATTTTCACATGCGCTTTTTACCTGATTGCCCCAAAATTTCTTGTCCTCTATAGAGGAGATAACGTTTCCACATATATATTGACCGATGCCAGGAATGCCCTTTTGTTCTTGGCTTTCACGTGTATGAGTTACAGCATGCCATCCGGCGAAAGCAAGGAGAATAAGGCATATAGCCGCTGGATTTTCTTCAATTTACGGCCAAATGAGATTGCTCGGATCATAGAGCATCTGCAGAAAGGTACGTTTGTCCCTACTAGGGGGGCTAATGTCTATAAGCAACATAATCTCTCGAATTTCCTTCAAAAGGAAGTGCCAATGGGTTCAGAAACTTGTCTAAAAAACAACAACGAATGATGTTCTTTGACTTTCAGGGCCAAAAAGTCCTGCTTAAGGCCGTATTTGAGGGAACTCCGGGCCTCCTTGCGCAAGCGGGGAGTATTTTCTTGATTCGCGCGCTCGCCGCGATATGTTTGAGTACTTGTGGGTCCGACACGGACTCCGAATGAAAAAATTATGACCGTTTTAGTGAACATCTGTCCATTCTATGGCAGTCCTTGAAAGTACTTCATTTTCTCGTGCGCTTTTTGCCTGATTGCCCCAAAATTTCTTGTCCTCTATAGAGGAGATATCGTTTCCACATATATATTGACCGATGCCAGGAATGCCCTTTTGTTCTTGGCTTTCACGTGCGTGAGTTACAGCATGCCATCCGGCGAAAACACGGAGAATAAGGCATATAGCCTCTGGATTTTCTTCAATTTCCGGCCAAATGAGATTGCCCGGATCATAGAGCATCTGCAGAAAGGTACATTTGTCCCTACCAGGGGGCTAATGTCTATAAGCAACATAATCTCTCGAATTTCCTTCAAAAGGAAGTGCCAATGGGTTCAGAAACTTGTCTGAAAAACAGCGACGAATGATGTTCTTTGACTTTCAGGGCCAAAAAGTCCTACTTAAGGCCGTATTTGAGGGCACTCCGGGCCTCCTGGCACAAGCAGGGAGTATTTTCTGGATTCGCGCGCTCGCCGCGAGCAGTTTGAGTACTTATGGGTCCGACACGGACTCCGAATGACAAAATTATGACCGTTTTAGTGAACATCTGTCCATTCTATGGCAGTCCTTGAAAGTACTTCATTTTCTCGTGCGCTTTATGCCTGATTGCCCCAAAATTTCTTGTCCTCTATAGAGGAGATATCGTTTCCACATATATATTAACCGATGCCAGGAATGCCCTTTTGTTCTTGGCTTGCACGCGCGTGAGTTACAGCATGCCATCCGGCGAAAACAAGGAGAATAAGACACATAGCCGCTGGATTTTCTTCAATTTACGAGCAAATGAGATTGTCCAGATCATAGAGCATCTGTAGAAAGGTACGTTTGTCCCTACGAGGGGGGCTAATGTCTATAAGAAACATAATCTCTCGAATATCCTTCAAAAGGAAGTGCCAATGGGTTCAGAATCTTGTCTAAAAAACAGCGACGAATGATGTTCTTTGACTTTCAGGGCCAAAAAGTCCAGCTTAAGGCCGTATTTGAGGGCACTCCGGGCCTCGTGGCGCTAGCGGGGAGTATTTTCTAGATTCGCGCGCTTGCCGCGATATGTTTGAGTACTTGGGGGTCCGACACGGACTCCGAATGAAAAAATTATGACCGTTTTAGTGAACATCTCTCCATTCTATGGCAGTCCTTGAAAGTACTTGATTTGCTCGTGCGCTTTTTGCCTGATTGCCCCAAAATTTCTTGTCCTCTATAGAGGAGATATCGTTTCCACATATATATTGACCGATCCCAGGAATGTCCTTTTGTTCTTGGCTTTCATGCGGGTGAGTTACAGCATGCCATCCGGAGAAAACAAGGAGAATAAGGCATTTAGCCGCTGGATTTTCTTCAATTTACGACCAAATGAGATTGCCCGGATCATAGAGCATCTGCAGAAATGTACGTTTGTCCCTACCAGGGGGGCTAATGTCTATAAGCAACATAATCTCTCAAATTTCCTTCAAAAGGAAGTGCCAATGGGTTCAGAAACTTGTGTGAAAAACAGCGACGAATAGTGTTCTTTGACTTTTGGGGCCAAAAAGTCCTACTTAAGGCCGTATTTGAGGGCACTCCGGGCCTCCTGGCGCAAGCGGGGAGTATTTTCTAGATTCGCGCACTCGCCGCGAGCAGTTTGAGTACTTGTGGGTCCGACACTGACTCCGAATGACAATATTATGACCGTTTTAGTGAACATCTCTCCATTCTATGGCAGTCCTTGAAAGTACTTCATTTTCTCATGCGCTTTTTGCCTGATTGCCCCAAAATTTCTTGTCCTCTATAGAGGAGATAACGTTTCCACATATATATTAACCGATGCCAGGAATGCCCTTTTGTTCTTGGCTTTCACGTGTATGAGTTACAGCATGCCATCCGGCGAAAACAATGAGAATAAGGCATATAGCCGCTGGATTTTCTTCAATTTGCGGCCAAATGAGATTGCTCGGATCATAGAGCATCTGTAGAAAGGTACTTTTGTCCCTACTAGGGGGGGTAATGTCTATAAGCAACATAATCTCTCGAATTTCCTTCAAAAGGAAGTGCCAATGGGTTCAGAAACTTGTCTAAAAAACAACAACGATTGATGTTCTTTGACTTTCAGGGCCAAAAAGTCCTGCTTAAGGCCGTATTTGAGGGAACTCCGGGCCTCCTGGCGCAAGCGGGGAGTATTTTCTTGATTCGCGCGCTCGCCGCGATATGTTTGAGTACTTGTGGGTCCGACACGGACTTCGAATGAAAAAATTATGACTGTTTTAGTGAACATCTGTCCATTCTATGGCAGTCCTTGAATGTACTTCATTTTCTCGTGCGCTTTTTGCCTGATTGCCCCAAAATTTCTTGTCCTCTATAGAGGAGATATCGTTTCCACATATATATTGACCGATACCAGGAATGCCCTTTTGTTCTTGGCTTTGACGCGCGTGAGTTACAACATGCCATCCGGCGAAAACAAGGAGAATAAGGCATATAGCCGCTAGATTTTCTTCAATTTACGGCCAAATGAGATTGCCCGGATCATAGAGCATCTGCAGAAAGGTGCGTTTGTCCCTACCAGGGGGGCTAATGTCTATAAGTGATGCGGAGCATCCTTCCATCATCCCCATGGACGCATCAACACCTCCTTCAACACCACGAGGAACCATGACTCGAGCCCGCTCTAAGGCTATCGAAGATAAGGTGAACTTGCTCCTCTCCGAAATCCCTCTTTCTACTCAAGAGACATGGCTGCTACCTCAGACGGAAACTCTGTGTGTGATCAGGTACAACGCTGAAGAAGAAGCGACAGGCGTCAACTCTCTGCTCAGCCCAGAACCTGCCCTGAACATCCGGCCCCCGGAACTTCCGGCCTGCCCGGAACTTCCGGCCTCCTTCGACATCGACCACCCTGGGCATGCCAACTTTCTGCTTAGCCCGGAGCCTGCCCGGAACCTGGCCCGGAACTTCCGGCCTCCGGAAGCCAGCCCTGCCTCACCTGTGACAACATTCGGCTTAGGCTGGACCCTGCCTGGAACCTCCGGCGCCCGGAACTTCCGGCCCTGCCTGCGCGCAGCCACTTGGGCCGAGGCCCGTGTACCCTTTCGCCCCGTAGACTATATGATGAGGACATGACTACCTTGGATATGACCAAAAATATTGCATATATGCATATTTGTCAGGTGATTTCTAGTGCAAACTATTCAATAATCTATTTATGTTATCCAGAACAAAAATACTTCACACACTTTTGTGTTTTGTCTAATTGCAGGTGTATGGGACATTTGTACAATCCACATATGAAGATAAGGAAGAAAGAGATGTTTATTTGCTGTCCAAAAAGTTCTCTCACGTCACTTTTGGCCCAAGAGAAGATAGAGTCCAAGTCTCTCACGTTCTGGATTCAGATTCGGACTGCACAGACACATCTGACTCAAAACGCACACAAGTTTTTCATACGGACTCCGAATTGGGTGATTCTTTTTTTGTTGAAAACTAGATTTCGTGCACTTTCCAACACAATTGGAATAACCTTCAAATTCGTCCGGAGCATTGAGTTGTGGACGAAACAATCTGATGCTGCAGCAGAATCCGAGTCAAACTACAAGACCAAAGGTGTTACATCACCTCCACTTGGGCCCCTTGGCCTTGTACGACCTAGATTTAGTTTTAAGCTGCCTTGGGACGTCCTCCCACCTCCTTGGCCGCCACCCCTTGCTCCTATATAAGTAGATCCATCTAGTAGCTTTTCCTTGCGTTTTGTTTAGATTAAAAGTTCGCCATAGCTGCAACTTCGCGTACTTCGTTTGTGTTCAACGACCAGACAAAGGCGTCACAGAACCCCACCTTGATCAATAAAGCTTTCATCTTATATTCGCAATATCCAGATTGCAATCTCAGTTTCTTGCTTGTTCTTCGTTTGCTCGCAAGAAACAGACCCTCATGGTCAGGTTGATCGTGCTCCGGCGTGGTCAATAACCTCTCGGAGTTGGTTTAGCAATTGCTAAGGCGCGACGTCCTCGCACGTTCGTAGTCGGATCGTCAAAGTCGACTTCCACCAAAGCGAAATCCATCATCTCATCGAAAGACTTGACACCTCCGCCTCTATCAAGTGGTATCAGTTTTCAGGTTGCTCGGTGAGAATTTCTAGTTTTCCTAGATTAGATTTACTTTCTTACCTATTGTCCAAGAAAAAGCCACAAAAAAGAGTTAGATCTATTCATCCTTGGTCCAAGCCAGTCTGAGCCTTTGCAATTTTCTTTTCATTGATTGCATAGTTGAATTATCGATTGCATCGTCGTGTCGAGTTGCTGGTCTTAGTGTCTAGTTCGTTTAGAGTTTCGAGTTCTGTTCACATTAGTCACGCCACCGCTGCATCATTATCTCTTCCGCTGTCCACCACCCATCCATCAATTTCCACCACGTGCTACCCACCATTCATTGTCATAATAATAGTTGAGATCGTTCACATCTTCACTTGATCCAATCTGCATCTTATCTAGTTTGTTTTGGAAAGAGGGAGAAAAAAAGAGAGAAAAAAAACGAGAGAAAAAAAAGGAAAAAAAGTCAGAGAAAAAAAAAGGAGAGAAAGAAAAAAAAGTGTGAGGAAAAAAAAGAGAGAAGAAAAAAAAACAAAAAAATCGGCACAAACTTTTTCAGAGGAAAGTTGGAGACAAAGTTGTTGATATATCCTGCTTGGCTGTTGTTTCACCTCATTATCTTCACTGTTGTTGTGATCTTCACTTATATCTTGCTGTCAAGAGCTACTTAGTATCCTTCATTGATGCTAGTTGTGCTACGCCGTGACCTCATTAGTGTTCTCGGCTCGCGTCTCTAGTCCGGTCTAGCCTAGGACCAGCACAGTACCGTAGTTGAGCGTTTATTCAACATTGCATCTTTGAATTGATTATTGCTAATCTTTTGCTACCATATATAGCCAACCCAGCTCCACATATTTCTACACCGTGTATACATACGCTCCCCTGGCAATCGCTTTACTCAATATTCGGAGTTACTTGACACCGCTGGTTGCCGATCACCGCCTGCTGCATGGTAAGAACTTGTAAGACATTGATATTTGCTTTACTGTGAGCGTTTTACCACCACATCCTAGTAGTTATAGGAACATTATTTTTGGGTTTTGTTTCTTGTTCTACTAATCATGACAGGATCCAGAGTCAATTCATGGGCTTTGTCGATCGCGGGAGACGTGCCACCACCTTTGCAAATACCACAACCGTCACGAGAGGTGCACAAACATCCAAATGCACATGATCAGGTTAATGTATCTATACCACCATTTAATGGCCGTTTTATACCTGCTTTATATATTGAATGGGAGTTCGACATAAAAAATATATTTGCTTCCCATAATTTCGATGAACATAAAAAGGTTAAGGTTGCGGTTGGTTCTTTCACTGGTTATGCTTTGGTTTGGTGGAGTGAATATTGTCGGTTACACCCTGATTATATACCTACTACTTGGGATGATTTGAAACTTGCCATGCGACATACTTTCGTCCCTGCTTATTATACTCGTGACATGATTAAGAAGTTGCAACACTTAAAACAAGGTAGTGAAACTGTAACAGAATATTATGATGATTTACAAACTACCTTGTTGCATTCCTCTTTAGAAGAAAGTGAAGATGATTTTATGGATAGATTTTGGGGAGGATTAAACCGTGATATTCAAGAGATACTAATTCATGAAGAGTGTTATCCTATGGACCATTTGTTTCATCTTGCTTGCAAAGCTGAACAGGAAATAAAACGACGTGTTGGCCACGAGGAGAACAAGCGCACGGTGCACATTCCAAGAGTTGATATGATTGTTCCTTCAACTACTAGGCATACTATGACAACCACATCCGTTGTTGTCAGGACTACATCACCTCCACCATGTGACACATCGCCCCCGAGAGTGGCTACATCATCTGAGTTGATCATAAGAGGTAATGACAAAGGTACTGATCTTCCATCTCTACATGAGAATGATGAATGCCTTGTCAGTTTGAATGCACCATCTGATGAGCTACCCACTACTTTGATCACACCACCTATTTTAGAGGACTACGTTGATAATTTGACTTTGCCATGTGATCAAACAACTGAAATACCAATAATTTTGAGTGCACCCATTGAATTAACTATTGATGCAAAAGAACCAATGTTTAATCATTTTGATATGACCTCTAATCTTGGTGATGATTCTGTGTTGAATGACTTATTGCATGTTTGCTTATTTAAGCATGTTGTAGCATGTAAATTTGATGCAAGTAAGGTTTATTCACCAATGTTGGGATGGTTTAATGATGAACATTGTCAATCTTTTGAAATGAACAAGAGCTTCACTTATATGTTCAAACTGAGTTGCAATATTTTCATGCCTTCTACTTCTTGTGCTAATTTTTTGGCTTTAGATTTTATGAACTATGCAAGTTACTCATCTATTCATGTGTCATATATGCAAAAATCAAGGGAAGTAAAAATGGATGACATATACATATACAACATGTACACCTTGTCTCTTTTGTTAGCCACATTTCAGATTAAGCAACGCCGAGAACGGCTTTATTTTCAAGAAGGGGAGGATGATGAGGACATGACTACCTTGGATACGACCAAAAATATTGCATATATGCATATTTGTCAGGTGATTTCTAGTGCAAACTATTCAATAATCTATTTATGTTATCCAGAACAAAAATACTTCACACACTTTTGTGTTTTGTCTAATTGCAGGTGTATGGGACATTTGTACAATCCACATATGAAGATAAGGAAGAAAGAGATGTTTATTTGCTGTCCAAAAAGTTCTCTCACGTCACTTTTGGCCCAAGAGAAGATAGAGTCCAAGTCTCTCACGTTCTGGATTCAGATTCGGACTGCACAGACACATCTGACTCAAAACGCACACAAGTTTTTCATACGGACTCCGAATTGGGTGATTCTTTTTTTGTTGGAAACTAGATTTCGTGCACTTTCCAACCCAATTGGAATAACCTTCAAATTCGTCCGGAGCATTGAGTTGTGGACGAAACAATCTGATGCTGCAGCAGAATCCGAGTCAAACTACAAGTCCAAAGGTGTTACATCACCTCCACTTGGGCCCATTGGCCTTGTACGACCTAGATTTAGTTTTAGGCTGCCTTGGGACGTCCTCCAACCTCCTTGGCCGCCACCCCTTGCTCCTATATAAGTAGATCCATCTAGTAGCTTTTCCTTGGGATTTGTTTAGTTAAAAGTTAGCCATTGCAACATCGTGTACTTCGTTTGTGTCCAACGACCAGACCAAGACCGCTTACGGATCCCCACCATTATAAATACCTCATATATATTTAAAATATTCAGATTGCTTTATCATATTCTTGCTCGTTCTTCGATTGCTTGCAGGAATAGACCTTCGTGGTCAGGCTGACCGTGCTTCCGGCATCGTCAGTAACCTCAGGAGATTGGTTTAGCGATTGCTAAGGCGCAACGTCATGCACGTTTGTAGTCGGATCGTCAAAGTCGTCTCCACCAAATCGATAGTTATCATCTCATCGAAAGATCGGGACACCCTCGCCTTCTATCATCCTGGCACAAGCCGGGAGTATTTTCTGGATTCACGCGCTCAGCGCGAGCAGTTTGAGTACTTATGGGTCCGACACGGACTCCGAATAACAAAATTATGACCATTTTAGTGAACATCTGTCCATTCTATGGCAGTCCTTGAAAGTACTTCAGTTTCTCGTGCGCTTTTTTCCTGATTGCCCCAAAATTTCTTGTCCTCTATAGAGGAGATATCGTTTCCACATATATATTGACCGATGCCAGGAATGCCCTTTTGTTCTTGGCTTTCACGCGCGTGAGTTACAGCATGCCATCCGGCGAAAACAAGGAGAATAAGGCATATAGCCGCTGGATTTTCTTCAATTTACGAGCAAATGAGATTGCCCAGATCATAGAGCATCAGCAGAAAGGTACGTTTGTCCCTACCAGGGGGGCTAATGTCTATAAGAAACATAATCTCTCGAATTTCCTTCAAAACGACGTGCCAATGGGTTCAGAAACTTGTCTGAAAAACAGCGACGAATGATGTTCTTTGACTTTCAGGGCCGAAAAGTCCTACTTAAGGCCGTATTTGAGGGCACTCCGGGCTACCTGGCACAAGCCGGGAGTATTTTCTGGATTCGCGCGCTCGCCGCGAGTAGTTTGAGTACTTATGGGTCCGACACGGACTCCGAATGACAAAATTATGACCGTTTTAGTGAACATCTGTCCATTCTATGGCAGTCCTTGAAAGTACTTCATTTTCTCGTGCGCTTTATGCCTGATTGCCCCAAAATTTCTTGTCCTCTATAGAGGAGATACCGTTTCCACATATATATTGACCGATGCCAGGAATGCCCTTTTTTTCTTGGCTTGCACGCGCGTGAGTTACAGCATGCCATCCGGCGAAAACAAGGAGAATAAGGCACATAGCCGCTGGATTTTCTTCAATTTACGAGCAAATGAGATTGTCCAGATCATAGAGCATCTGGAGAAAGGTACGTTTGTCCCTACCAGGGGGGCTAATGTCTATAAGAAACTTAATCTCTCGAATTTCCTTCAAAAGGAAGTGCCAATGAGTTCAGAAACTTGTCTAAAAAACAACGACGAATGATGTTCTTTGACTTTCAGGGCCAAAAACTCCTGCTTAAGGCCGTATTTGAGGGCACTCTGGGCCTCCTGGCGCTAGCGGGGAGTATTTTCTAGATTCGCGCACTCGCGGCGATATGTTTGAGTACTTGTGGGTCCGACAGGGACTCCGAATGAAAAAATTATGACCGTTTTAGTGAACATCTCTCCATTCTATGGCAGTCCTTGAAAGTACTTCATTTTCTCATGCGCTTTTTGCCAGATTGCCCCAAAATTTCTTGTCCTCTATAGAGGAGATATCGTTTCCACATATATATTGATCGATGCTAGGAATGCCCTTTTGTTCTTGGCTTTCACGCGCGTGAGTTACAGCATGCCATCCGGCGAAAACAAGGAGAATAAGGCATATAGCCGCTGGATTTTCTTCAATTTCCGGCCAAATGAGATTGCCCGGATCATAGAGCATCTGCAGAAAGGTACATTTGTCCCTACCAGGGGGCTAATGTCTATAAGCAACATAATCTCTCGAATTTCCTTCAAAAGGAAGTGCCAATGTGTTCAGAAACTTGTCTCAAAAACAGCGACGGATGATGTTCTTTGACTTTCAGGGCCAAAAAGTCCTGCTTAAGGCCGTATTTGAGGGCACTTCGGGCCTCCTGGCGCTAACGGGGAGTATTTTCTACATTCGCGCGCTCTCCGCGAGCAGTTTGAGTACTTGCGGGTCCGACACGGACTCCGAATGACAAAATTATGACCGTTTTAGCGAACATCTCTCAATTCTATGGCAGTCCTTGAAAGTACTTCATTTTCTCGTGCGCCTTTTGCCTGATTGCCCCAAAATTTCTTGTCCTCTATAGAGGAGATATCGTTTCCACATATATATTGACCGATGCCAGGAATGCCCTTTTGTTCTTGGCTTTCACACGCGTGAGTTACAGCATGCCATCCGGCGAAAAGAAGGAGAAAAAGCCATATAGCCGCTGGATTTTCTTCAATTTACGGTCAAACGAGATTGCCCGGATCATAGAGCATCTGGAGAAAGGTACGTTTTAGTGAACATCTGTCCATTCTATGGCAGTCCTTGAAAGTACTTCATTTTCTCGTGCGCTTTTTGCCTGATTGCCCCAAAATTTCTTGTCCTCTATAGAGGAGATATCGTTTCCACATATATATTGACCGATGCCAGGAATGCCCTTTTGTTCTTGGCTTTAACGCGCGTGAGTTACAGCATGCCATCCGGCGAAAACAAGGAGAATAAGGCATATAGCCGCTGGATTTTCTTCAATTTACGGTCAAATGAGATTGCCCGGATCATAGAGCATCTGGAGAAAGGTACGTTTGTCCCTACCAGGGAGGCTAATGTCTATAAGAAACATAATCTCTCGAATTTCCTTCAAAAGGAAGTGCCAATGAGTTCAGAAACTTGTCTAAAAAACAACGACGAATGATGTTCTTTCACTTTTAGGGCCAAAAAGTCCTGCTTAAGGCCGTATTTGACGGCACTCTGGGCCTCCTGGCCCTAGCGGGGAGTATGTTCTAGATTCGCACGCTCGCTGCGATATGTTGGAGTACTTGTGGGTCCGATAGGGACTCCGAATGAAAAAAATATGACCGTTTTAGTGAACATCTCTCCATTCTATGGCAGTCCTTGAAAGTACTTCATTTTCTCGTGCGCTTTTTGCCAGATTGCCCCAAAATTTCTTGTCCTCTATAGAGGAGATATCGTTTCCACATATATATTGACCGATGCCAGGAATGCCCTTTTGTTCTTGGCTTTCACGCGCGTGAGTCACAGCATGCCATCCGGCGAAAACAAGGAGAATAAGGCATATAGCCGCTGGATTTTCTTCAATTTCCGGCCAAATGAGATTGCCCGGATCATAGAGCATCTGCAGAAAGGTACATTTGTCCCTACCAGCGGGCTAATGTCTATAAGCAACATAATCTCTCGAATTTCCTTCAAAAGGAAGTGCCAATGGGTTCAGAAACTTGTCTGAAAAGCGGCGACGAATGATGTTCTTTGACTTTCAGGGCCAAAAAGTCCTGCTTAAGGCCGTATTTGAGGGCACTCCGAGCCTCCTGGCGCAAGCGGGGAGTATTTTCTGGATTCACGCGCTCGCCGCGAGCAGTTTGAGTACTTATGGGTCCGACACGAACTCCGAATGACAAAATTATGACCGTTTTAGTGAACATGTGTCCATTCTATGGCAGTCCTTGAAAGTACTTCATTTTCTCGTGCGCCTTTTGCCTGATTGCCCCAAAATTTCTTGTCCTCTATAGAGGAGATATCGTTTCCACATATATATTGACCGATGCCAGGAATGCCCTTTTGTTCTTGGCTTTCACACGCGTGAGTTACAGCATGCCATCCGGCGAAAACTTGGAGAATAAGGCATATAGCCGCTGGATTTTCTTCAATTTACGGTCAAATGAGATTGCTCCGATCATAGAGCATCTGGAGAAAGGTACGTTTGTCCCTACCAGGGGGGCTAATGTCTATAAGAAACATAATCTCTCGAATTTCCTTCAAAAGGAAGTGCCAATGAGTTCAGAAACTTGTCTAAAAAACAACGACGAATGATGTTCTTTGACTTTAAGGGCAAAAAAGTCATGCTTAAGGCCGTATTTGAGGGCACTCTGGGCCTCCTGGCGCTAGCGGGGAGTAGTTTGTAGATTCGCGCGCTCACCGCGATATGTTTGAGTACTTGTGGGTCTGACACGGACTCCGAATGAAAAAATTATGACCGTTTTAGTGAACATCTCTCCATTCTATGGTAGTCCTTGAAAGTACTTCATTTTCTCATGCGCTTTTTGCCTGATTGCCCCAAAATTTCTTGTCCTCTATAGAGGAGATATCGTTTCCACATATATATTGACCGATGCCAGGAATGCCCTTCTGTTCTTGGCTTTCACGCGCGTGAGTTACAACATGCCATCCGGCGAAAACAAGGAGAATAAGGCATATAGCCGCTGGATTTTCTTCAATTTGCGGCCAAATGAGATTGCCCGGATCATAGAGCATCTGGAGAAAGGTACATTTGTCCCTACCAGGGGGGCTAATGTCTATAAGAAACATAATCTCTCGAATTTCCTTCAAAAGGAAGTGCCAATGAGTTCAGAAACTTGTCTAAAAAACAATGACGAATGATGTTCTTTGACTTTCAGGGCCAAAAAGTCCTGCTTAAGGCCGTATTTGAGGGCACTCTGGGCCTCCTGGCGCTAGCGGGGAGTATTTTCTAGATTCACGCGCTCGCCGCGATATGTTTGAGTACTTGTGGGTCCGACACGGACTTCGAATGAAAAAATTATGACCGTTTTAGTGAACATCTCTCCATTCTATGGCAGTCCTTGAAAGTACTTCATTTTCTCATGCGCTTTTTTCCTGATTGCCCCAAAATTTCTTGTCCTCTATAGAGGAGATATGGTTTCCACATATATATTGACCGATGCCAGGAATGCCCTTTTGTTCTTGGCTTTCACGCGCGTGAGTTACAGCATGCCATCCGGCGAAAACAAGGAGAATAAGGCATATAGCCGCTGGATTTTCTTCAATTTCCGGCCAAATGAGATTGCCCGGATCATAGAGCATCTGTAGAAAGGTACATTTGTCCCTACCAGGGGGCTAATGTCTATAAGCAACGTAATCTCTCGAATTTCCTTCAAAAGGAAGTGCCAATGGGTTCAGAAAATTGTCTGAAAAACAGCGACGAATGATGTTCATTGACTTTCAGGGCCAAAAAGTCCTGCTTAAGGCCATATTTGAGGGCACTCCGAGCCTCCTGGCACAAGCCGGGAGTATTTTATGGATTCACGTGCTCACCGTGAGCAGTTTGAGTACTTATGGGTCCGACACGGACTCCGAATAACAAAATTATGACCATTTTAGTGAACATCTGTCCATTCTATGGCAGTCCTTGAAAGTACTTCATTTTCTCGTGCGCTTTTTTCCTGATTGCCCCAAAATTTCTTGTCCTCTATAGAGGAGATATCGTTTCCACATATATATTGACCGATGCCAGGAATGCCCTTTTGTTCTTGGCTTTCACGCGCGTGAGTTACAGCATGCCATCCGGCGAAAACAAGGAGAATAAGGCATATAACCGCTGGATTTTCTTCAATTTATGAGCAAATGAGATTGCCCAGATCATAGAGCATCAGCAGAAAGGTACGTTTGTACCTACCAGGGGGGCTAATGTCTATAAGAAACATAATCTCTCGAATTTCCTTCAAAACGAAGTGCCAATGGGTTCAGAAACTTGTCTGAAAAACAGCGACGAATGATGTTCTTTGACTTTCAGGGCAAAAAAGTCATGCTTAAGGTCGTATTTGAGGGCACTCTGGGCCTCCTGGCGCTAGCGAGGAGTAGTTTCTGGATTCGCGCGCTCACCGCGATATGTTTGAGTACTTGTGGGTCCGACACGGACTCCGAATGAAAAAATTATGACTGTTTTAGTGAACATCTCTCCATTCTATGGCAGTCCTTGAAAGTACTTCATTTTCTCATGCGCTTTTTGCATGATTGCCCCAAAATTTCTTGTCCTCTATAGAGGAGATATCGTTTCCACATATATATTGACCGATGCCAGGAATGCCATTTTGTTCTTGGCTTTCACGCGCGTGAGTTACAGCATGCCATCCGGCGAAAACAAGGAGAATAAGGCATATAGCCGCTGGATTTTTTTCAATTTACGGCCAAATGAGATTGCCCAGATCATAGAGCATCTGGAGAAAGGTACGTTTGTCCCTACCAGGGGGGCTAATGTCTATAAGAAACATAATCTCTCGAATTTCCTTCAAAAGGAAGTGCCAATGAGTTCAGAAACTTGTCTAAAAAACAACGACGAATGATGTTCTTTGACTTTCAGGGCCAAAAAGTCCTGCTTAAGGCCGTATTTGAGGGCACTCTGGGCCTCCTGGCGCTAGCGGGGAGTATTTTCTAGATTCACGCGCTCGCCGCGATATGTTTGAGTACTTGTGGGTCCGACACGGACTTCGAATGAAAAAATTATGACCGTTTTAGTGAACATCTCTCCATTCTATGGCAGTCCTTGAAAGTACTTCATTTTCTCATGTGCTTTTTGCCTGATTGCCCCAAAATTTCTTGTCCTCTATAGAGGAGATATCGTTTCCACATATATATTGACCGATGCCAGGAATGCCCTTTTGTTCTTGGCTTTCACGCGCGTGAGTTACAGCATGCCATCCGGCGAAAACAAGGAGAATAAGGCATATAGCCGCTGGATTTTCTTCAATTTCCGGCCAAATGAGATTGCCCAGATCATAGAGCATCTGTAGAAAGGTACATTTGTCCCTACCAGGGGGCTAATGTCTATAAGCAACGTAATCTCTCGAATTTCCTTCAAAAGGAAGTGCCAATGGGTTCAGAAAATTGTCTGAAAAACAGCGACGAATGATGTTCATTGACTTTCAGGGCCAAAAAGTCCTGCTTAAGGCCATATTTGAGGGCACTCCGAGCCTCCTGGCACAAGCCGGGAGTATTTTATGGATTCACGCGCTCACCGCGAGCAGTTTGAGTACTTATGGGTCCGACACGGACTCCGAATAACAAAATTATGACCATTTTAGTGAACATCTGTCCATTCTATGGCAGTCCTTCAAAGTACTTCATTTTCTCGTGCGCTTTTTTCCTGATTGCCCCAAAATTTCTTGTCCTCTATAGAGGAGATATCGTTTCCACATATATATTGACCGATGACAGGAATGCCCTTTTGTTCTTGGCTTTCACGCGCGTGAGTTACAGCATGCCATCCGGCGAAAACAAGGAGAATAAGGCATATAGCCACTGGATTTTCTTCAATTTACGAGCCAATGAGATTGCCCAGATCATAGAGCATCAGCAGAAAGGTACGTTTGTCCCTACCAGGGGGGCTAATGTCTATAAGAAACATAATCTCTCGAATTTCCTTCAAAACGAAGTGCCAATGGGTTCAGAAACTTGTCTGAAAAACAGCGAAGAATGATGTTCTTTGACTTTCAGGGCCAAAAAGTCCTGCTTAAGGCCGTATTTGAGGGCACTCCGGGCCTCCTGGCACAAGCCGGGAGTATTTTCTGGATTCGCACGCTCGCCGCGAGCAGTTTGAGTACTTATGGGTCCAACACGGACTCCGAATGACAAAATTATGACCGTTTTAGTGAACATCTATCCATTCTATGGCAGTCCTTGAAAGTACTTCATTTTCTCGTGCGCTTTATGCCTAATTGCCCCAAAATTTCTTGTCCTCTATAGAGGAGATATCGTTTCCACATATATATTGACCGATGTCAGGAATGCCCTTTTGTTCTTGGCTTGCACGCGCATGAGTTACAGCATGCCATCCGGCGAAAACAAGGAGAATAAGGCACATAGCAGCTGGATTTTCTTCAATTTACGAGCAAATGAGATTGTCCAGATCATAGAGCATCTGGAGAAAGGTACGTTTGTCCCTACCAGGGGGGCTAATGTCTATAAGAAACTTAATCTCTCGAATTTCCTTCAAAAGGAAGTGCCAATGAGTTCAGAAACTTGTCTAAAAAACAACGACGAATGATGTTCTTTGACTTTCAGGGCCAAAAGAGTCCTGCTTAAGGCCGTATTTGAGCGCACTCTGGGCCTCCTGGCGCTAGCGGGGAGTATTTTCTAGATTCGCGCGCTCGCCGCGATATATTTGAGTACTTGTGGGTCCGACACGGACTCCAAATGAAAAAATTATGACCGTTTTAGTGAACATCTCTCCATTCTATGGCAGTCCTTCAAAGTACTTCATTTTCTCGTGCGCTTTATGCCTGATTGCCCCAAAATTTCTTGTCCTCTATAGAGGAGATATCGTTTCCACATATATATTGACCGATGCCAGGAATGCTCTTTTGTTCTTGGCTTGCACGCGCGTGAGTTACAGCATGCCATCCGGCAAAAACAAGGAGAATAAGGCACATAGCCGCTGGATTTTCTTCAATTTACGAGCAAATGAGATTGTCCAGATCATAGAGCATCTGTAGAAAGGTACGTTTGTCCCTACCAGGGGGGCTAATGTCTATAAGAAACATAATCTCTCGAATTTCCTTCAAAAGGAAGTGCCAAATGGGTTCAGAATCTTGTCTAAAAAACAGCGACGAATGATGTTCTTTGACTTTCAGGGCCAAAAAGTCCAGCTTAAGGCCGTATTTGAGGGCACTCCGGGCCTCCTGGCGCTAGCGGGGAGTAATTTCTAGATTCGCGCGCTCACCGCGATATGTTTGAGTACTTGTGGGTCCGACACGGACTTCGAATGAAAAAATTATGACCGTTTTAGTGAACATCTGTCCATTCTATGACAGTCCTTGAAAGTACTTCATTTTCTCATGCGCTTTTTGCCTGATTGCCCCAAAATTTCTTGTCCTCTATAGAGGAGATATCGTTTCCACATATATATTGACCGATGCCAGGAATGCCCTTTTGTTCTTGGCTTTCACGCGCGTGAGTTACAGCATGCCATCCGGCGAAAACAAGGAGAATAAGGCATATAGCCGCTGGATTTTCTTCAATTTCCGGCCAAATGAGATTGCCCGGATCATAGAGCATCTGTAGAAAGGTACATTTGTCCCTACCAGGGGGCTAATGTCTATAAGCAACGTAATCTCTCGAATTTCCTTCAAAAGGAAGTGCCAATGCGTTCAGAAAATTGTCTGAAAAACAGCGATGAATGATGTTCATTGACTTTCAGGGCCAAAAAGTCCTGCTTAAGGCCATATTTGAGGGCACTCCGAGCCTCCTGGCACAAGCCGGGAGTATTTTATGGATTCACGCGCTCACCGCGAGCAGTTTGAGTACTTATGGGTCCGACATGGACTCCGAATAACAAAATTATGACCATTTTAGTGAACATCTGTCCATTCTATGGCAGTCCTTGAAAGTACTTCATTTTCTCGTGCGCTTTTTTCCTGATTGCCCCAAAATTTCTTGTCCTCTATAGAGGAGATATCGTTTCCACATATATATTGACCGATGCCAGGAATGCCCTTTTGTTCTTGGCTTTCACGCGCGTGAGTTACAGCATGCCATCCGGCAAAAATAAGGAGAATAAGGCATATAACCGCTGGATTTTCTTCAATTTACGAGCAAATGAGATTGCCCAGATCATAGAGCATCAGCAGAAAGGTACGTTTGTCCCTACCAGGGGGGCTAATGTCTATAAGAAACATAATCTCTCGAATTTCCTTCAAAACGAAGTGCCAATGGGTTCAGAAACTTGTCTGAAAAACAGCGACGAATGATGTTCTTTGACTTTCAGGGCAAAAAAGTCATGCTTAAGGCCGTATTTGAGGGCACTCTGGGCCTCCTGGCGCTAGCGGGGAGTAGTTTCTGGATTCGCGCGCTCACCGCGATATGTTTGAGTACTTGTGGGTCCGACACGGACTCCGAATGAAAAAATTATGACCGTTTTAGTGAACATCTCTCCATTCTATGGCAGTCCTTGAAAGTACTTCATTTTCTCATGCGCTTTTTGCCTGATTGCCCCAAAATTTCTTGTCCTCTATAGAGGAGATATCGTTTCCACATATATATTGACCGATGCCAGGAATGCCCTTTTGTTCTTGGCTTTCACGCGCGTGAGTTACAGCATGCCATCCGGCGAAAACAAGGAGAATAAGGCATATAGCCGCTGGATTTTCTTCAATTTACGGCCAAATGAGATTGCCCGGATCATAGAGCATCTGGAGAAAGGTACATTTGTCCCTACCAGGGGGGCTAATGTCTATAAGAAACATAATCTCTCGAATTTCCTTCAAAAGGAAATGCCAATGAGTTCAGAAACTTGTCTAAAAAACAACGACGAATGATGTTCTTTGACTTTCAGGGCCAAAAAGTCCTGCTTAAGGCCGTATTTGAGGGCACTCTGGGCCTCCTGGCGCTAGCGGGGAGTATTTTCTAGATTCACGCGCTCGCCGCGATATGTTTGAGTACTTGTGGGTCCGACACGGACTTCGAATGAAAAAATTATGACCGTTTTAGTGAACATCTCTCCATTCTATGGCAGTCCTTGAAAGTACTTCATTTTCTCATGTGCTTTTTGCCAGATTGCCCCAAAATTTCTTGTCCTCTATAGAGGAGATATCGTTTCCACATATATATTGACCGATGCCAGGAATGCCCTTTTGTTCTTGGCTTTCACGCGCGTGAGTTACAGCATGCCATCCGGCGAAAACAAGGAGAATAAGGCATATAGCCGCTGGATTTTCTTCAATTTCCGGCCAAATGAGATTGCCCGGATCATAGAGCATCTGTAGAAAGGTACATTTGTCCCTACCAGGGGGCTAATGTCTATAAGCAACGTAATCTCTCGAATTTCCTTCAAAAGGAAGTGCCAATGGGTTCAGAAAATTGTCTGAAAAACAGCGACGAATGATGTTCATTGACTTTCAGGGCCAAAAAGTCCTGCTTAAGGCCATATTTGAGGGCACTCCGAGCCTCCTGGCACAAGCCGGGAGTATTTTATGGATTCACGCGCTCACCGCGAGCAGTTTGAGTACTTATGGGTCCGACACGGACTCCGAATAACAAAATTATGACCATTTTATTGAACATCTGTCCATTCTATGGCAGTCCTTGAAAGTACTTCATTTTCTCGTGCGTTTTTTTCCTGATTGCCCCAAAATTTCTTGTCCTCTATAGAGGAGATATCGTTTCCACATATATATTGACCGATGCCAGGAATGCCCTTTTGTTCTTGGCTTTCACGCGCGTGAGTTACAGCATGCCATCCGGCGAAAATAAGGAGAATAAGGCATATAACCGCTGGATTTTCTTCAATTTACGAGCAAATGAGATTGCCCAGATCATAGAGCATCAGCAGAAAGGTACGTTTGTCCCTACCAGGGGGGCTAATGTCTATAAGAAACATAATCTCTCGAATTTCCTTCAAAACGAAGTGCCAATGGGTTCAGAAACTTGTCTGAAAAACAGCGACGAATGATGTTCTTTGACTTTCAGGGCAAAAAAGTCATGCTTAAGGCTGTATTTGAGGGCACTCTGGGCCTCCTGGCGCTAGCGGGGAGTAGTTTCTGGATTCGCGCGCTCACCGCGATATGTTTGAGTACTTGTGGGTCCGACACGGACTCCGAATGAAAAAATTATGACCGTTTTAGTGAACATCTCTCCATTCTATGGCAGTCCTTGAAAGTACTTCATTTTCTCATGCGCTTTTTGCCTGATTGCCCCAAAATTTCTTGTCCTCTATAGAGGAGATATCGTTTCCACATATATATTGACCGATGCCAGGAATGCCCTTTTGTTCTTGGCTTTCACGCGCGTGAGTTACAGCATGCCATCCGGCGAAAACAAGGAGAATAAGGCATATAGCCACTGGATTTTCTTCAATTTACGGCCAAATGAGATTGCCCGGATCATAGAGCATCTGGAGAAAGGTACATTTGTCCCTACCAGGGGGGCTAATGTCTATAAGAAACATAATCTCTCCAATTTCCTTCAAAAGGAAGTGCCAATGAGTTCAGAAACTTGTCTAAAAAACAACGACGAATGATGTTCTTTGACTTTCAGGGCCAAAAAGTCCTGCTTAAGGCCGTATTTGAGGGCACTCTGAGCCTCCTGGCACAAGCCGGGAGTATTTTATGGATTCACGCGCTCACCGCGAGCAGTTTGAGTACTTATGGGTCCGACACGGACTCCGAATAACAAAATTATGACCATTTTAGTGAACATCTGTCCATTCTATGGCAGTTCTTGAAAGTACTTCATTTTCTCGTGCGATTTTTTCCTGATTGCCCCAAAATTTCTTGTCCTCTATAGAGGAGATATCGTTTCCACATATATATTGACCGATGCCAGGAATGCCCTTTTGTTCTTGGCTTTCACGCGCGTGAGTTACAGCATGCCATCCGGCGAAAACAAGGAGAATAAGGCATATAGCCGCTGGATTTTCTTCAATTTACGAGCAAATGAGATTGCCCAGATCATAGAGCATCAGCAGAAAGGTACGTTTGTCCCTACCAGGGGGGCTAATGTCTATAAGAAACATAATCTCTCGAATTTCCTTCAAAACGAAGTGCCAATGGGTTCAGAAACTTGTCTGAAAAACAGCGACGAATGATGTTCTTTGACTTTCAGGGCAAAAAAGTCATGCTTAAGGCCGTATTTGAGGGCACTCTGGGCCTCCTGGCGCTAGCGGGGAGTAGTTTCTGGATTCGCGCGCTCACCGCGATATGTTTGAGTACTTGTGGGTCCGACACGGACTCCGAATGAAAAAATTATGACCGTTTTAGTGAACATCTCTCCATTCTATGGCAGTCCTTGAAAGTACTTCATTTTCTCATGCGCTTTTTGCCTGATTGCCCCAAAATTTCTTGTCCTCTATAGAGGAGATATCGTTTCCACATATATATTGACCGATGCCAGGAATGCCCTTTTGTTCTTGGCTTTCACGCGCGTGAGTTACAGCATGCCATCCGGCGAAAACAAGGAGAATAAGGCATATAGCCACTGGATTTTCTTCAATTTACGGCCAAATGAGATTGCCCGGATCATAGAGCATCTGGAGAAAGGTACATTTGTCCCTACCAGGGGGGCTAATGTCTATAAGAAACATAATCTCTCGAATTTCCTTCAAAAGGAAGTGCCAATGAGTTCAGAAACTTGTCTAAAAAACAACGACGAATGATGTTCTTTGACTTTCAGGGCCAAAAAGTCCTGCTTAAGGCCGTATTTGAGGGCACTCTGAGCCTCCTGGCACAAGCCGGGAGTATTTTATGGATTCACGCGCTCACCGCGAGCAGTTTGAGTACTTATGGGTCCGACACGGACTCCGAATAACAAAATTATGACCATTTTAGTGAACATCTGTCCATTCTATGGCAGTTCTTGAAAGTACTTCATTTTCTCGTGCGCTTTTTTCCTGATTGCCCCAAAATTTCTTGTCCTCTATAGAGGAGATATCGTTTCCACATATATATTGACCGATGCCAGGAATGCCCTTTTGTTCTTGGCTTTCACGCGCGTGAGTTACAGCATGCCATCCGGCGAAAACAAGGAGAATAAGGCATATAGCCGCTGGATTTTCTTCAATTTACGAGCAAATGAGATTGCCCAGATCATAGAGCATCAGCAGAAAGGTACGTTTGTCCCTACCAGGGGGGCTAATGTCTATAAGAAACATAATCTCTCGAATTTCCTTCAAAACGAAGTGCCAATGGGTTCAGAAACTTGTCTGAAAAACAGCGACGAATGATGTTCTTTGACTTTCAGGGCAAAAAAGTCATGGTTAAGGCCATATTTGAGGGCACTCTGGGCCTCCTGGCGCTAGCGGGGAGTAGTTTCTGGATTCGCGCGCTCGCCGCGATATGTTTGAGTACTTGTGGGTCCGACACGGACTCCGAATGAAAAAATTATGACCGTTTTAGTGAACATCTCTCCATTCTATGGCAGTCCTTGAAAGTACTTCATTTTCTCATGCGCTTTTTGCCTGATTGCCCCAAAATTTCTTGTCCTCTATAGAGGAGATATCGTTTCCACATATATATTGACCGATGCCAGGAATGCCCTTTTGTTCTTGGCTTTCACGCGCGTGAGTTACAGCATGCCATCCGGCGAAAACAAGGAGAATAAGGCATATAGCCGCTGGATTTTCTTCAATTTCCGGCCAAATGAGATTGCCCGGATCATAGAGCATCTGTAGAAAGGTACATTTGTCCCTACCAGGGGGCTAATGTCTATAAGCAACGTAATCTCTCGAATTTCCTTCAAAAGGAAGTGCCAATGGGTTCAGAAAATTGTCTGAAAAACAGCGACGAATGATGTTCATTGACTTTCAGGGCCAAAAAGTCCTGCTTAAGGCCATATTTGAGGGCACTCCGAGCCTCCTGGCACAAGCCGGGAGTATTTTATGGATTCACGCGCTCACCGCGAGCAGTTTGAGTACTTATGGGTCCGACACGGACTCTGAATAACAAAATTATGACCATTTTAGTGAACATCTGTCCATTCTATGGCAGTCCTTGAAAGTACTTCATTTTCTCGTGCGCTTTTTTCCTGATTGCCCCAAAATTTCTTGTCCTCTATAGAGGAGATATCGTTTCCACATATATATTGACCGATGCCAGGAATGCCCTTTTGTTCTTGGCTTTCACGTGCGTGAGTTACAGCATGCATCCGGCGAAAACAAGGAGAATAAGGCATATAGCCGCTGGATTTTCTTCAATTTACGAGCAAATGAGATTGCCCAGATCATAGAGCATCAGCAGAAAGGTACGTTTGTCCCTACCAGGGGGGCTAATGTCTATAAGAAACATAATCTCTCGAATTTCCTTCAAAACGAAGTGCCAATGGGTTCAGAAACTTGTCTGAAAAACAGCGACGAATGGTGTTCTTTGACTTTCAGGGCAAAAAAGTCATGCTTAAGGCCGTATTTGAGGGCACTCTGGGCCTCCTGGCGCTAGCGGGGAGTAGTTTCTGGATTCGCGCGCTCGCCGCGATATGTTTAAGTACTTGTGGGTCCGACACGGACTCCGAATGAAAAAATTATGACCGTTTTAGTGAACATCTCTCCATTCTATGGCAGTCCTTGAAAGTACTTCATTTTCTCATGCGCTTTTTGCCTGATTGCCCCAAAATTTCTTGTCCTCTATAGAGGAGATATCGTTTCCACATATATATTGACCGATGCCAGGAATGCCCTTTTGTTCTTGGCTTTCACGCGCGTGAGTTACAGCATGCCATCCGGCGAAAACAAGGAGAATAAGGCATATAGCCGCTGGATTTTCTTCAATTTACGGCCAAATGAGATTGCCCGGATCATAGAGCATCTGGAGAAAGGTACATTTGTCCCTACCAGGGGGGCTAATGTCTATAAGAAACATAATCTCTCGAATTTCCTTCAAAAGGAAGTGCCAATGAGTTCAGAAACTTGTCTAAAAAACAACGA
>NW_021180622.1:223706-231981 GCF_002162155.2 Triticum dicoccoides | reverse complement strand
GCCGCGATATGTTTGAGTACTTGTGGGTCCGACACGGACTTCGAATGAAAAAATTATGACCGTTTTAGTGAACATCTCTCCATTCTATGGCAGTCCTTGAAAGTACTTCATTTTCTCATGTGCTTTTTGCCAGATTGCCCCAAAATTTCTTGTCCTCTATAGAGGAGATATCGTTTCCACATATATATTGACCGATGCCAGGAATGCCCTTTTGTTCTTGGCTTTCACGCGCGTGAGTTACAGCATGCCATCCGGCGAAAACAAGGAGAATAAGGCATATAGCCGCTGGATTTTCTTCAATTTCCGGCCAAATGAGATTGCCCGGATCATAGAGCATCTGTAGAAAGGTACATTTGTCCCTACCAGGGGGCTAATGTCTATAAGCAACGTAATCTCTCGAATTTCCTTCAAAAGGAAGTGCCAATGGGTTCAGAAAATTGTCTGAAAAACAGCGACGAATGATGTTCATTGACTTTCAGGGCCAAAAAGTCCTGCTTAAGGCCATATTTGAGGGCACTCCGAGCCTCCTGGCACAAGCCGGGAGTATTTTATGGATTCACGCACTCACCGCGAGCAGTTTGAGTACTTATGGGTCCGACACGGACTCCGAATAACAAAATTATGACCATTTTAGTGAACATCTGTCCATTCTATGGCAGTCCTTGAAAGTACTTCATTTTCTCGTGCGCTTTTTTCCTGATTGCCCCAAAATTTCTTGTCCTCTATAGAGGAGATATCGTTTCCACATATATATTGACCGATGCCAGGAATGCCCTTTTGTTCTTGGCTTTCACGCGCGTGAGTTACAGCATGCCATCCGGCGAAAATAAGGAGAATAAGGCATATAACCGCTGGATTTTCTTCAATTTACGAGCAAATGAGATTGCCCAGATCATAGAGCATCAGCAGAAAGGTACGTTTGTCCCTACCAGGGGGGCTAATGTCTATAAGAAACATAATCTCTCGAATTTCCTTCAAAACGAAGTGCCAATGGGTTCAGAAACTTGTCTGAAAAACAGCGACGAATGATGTTCTTTGACTTTCAGGGCAAAAAAGTCATGCTTAAGGCCGTATTTGAGGGCACTCTGGGCCTCCTGGCGCTAGCGGGGAGTAGTTTCTGGATTCGCGCGCTCACCGCGATATGTTTGAGTACTTGTGGGTCCGACACGGACTCCGAATGAAAAAATTATGACCGTTTTAGTGAACATCTCTCCATTCTATGGCAGTCCTTGAAAGTACTTCATTTTCTCATGCGCTTTTTGCCTGATTGCCCCAAAATTTCTTGTCCTCTATAGAGGAGATATCGTTTCCACATATATATTGACCGATGCCAGGAATGCCCTTTTGTTCTTGGCTTTCACGCGCGTGAGTTACAGCATGCCATCCGGCGAAAACAAGGAGAATAAGGCATATAGCCGCTAGATTTTCTTCAATTTACGGCCAAATGAGATTGCCCGGATCATAGAGCATCTGGAGAAAGGTACATTTGTCCCTACCAGGGGGGCTAATGTCTATAAGAAACATAATCTCTCGAATTTCCTTCAAAAGGAAGTGCCAATGAGTTCAGAAACTTGTCTAAAAAACAACGATGAATGATGTTCTTTGACTTTCAGGGCCAAAAAGTCCTGCTTAAGGCCGTATTTGAGGGCACTCTGGGCCTCCTGGCGCTAGCGGGGAGTATTTTCTAGATTCACGCGCTTGCCGCGATATGTTTGAGTACTTGTGGGTCCGACACGGACTTCGAATGAAAAAATTATGACCGTTTTAGTGAACATCTCTCCATTCTATGGCAGTCCTTGAAAGTACTTCATTTTCTCATGTGCTTTTTGCCAGATTGCCCCAAAATTTCTTGTCCTCTATAGAGGAGATATCGTTTCCACATATATATTGACCGATGCCAGGAATGCCCTTTTGTTCTTGGCTTTCACGCGCGTGAGTTACAGCATGCCATCCGGCGAAAACAAGGAGAATAAGGCATATAGCCGCTGGATTTTCTTCAATTTCCGGCCAAATGAGATTGCCCGGATCATAGAGCATCTGTAGAAAGGTACATTTGTCCCTACCAGGGGGCTAATGTCTATAAGCAACGTAATCTCTCGAATTTCCTTCAAAAGGAAGTGCCAATGGGTTCAGAAAATTGTCTGAAAAACAGCGACGAATGATGTTCATTGACTTTCAGGGCCAAAAAGTCCTGCTTAAGGCCATATTTGAGGGCACTCCGAGCCTCCTGGCACAAGCCGGGAGTATTTTATGGATTCACGCGCTCACCGCGAGCAGTTTGAGTACTTATGGGTCCGACACGGACTCCGAATAACAAAATTATGACCATTTTAGTGAACATCTGTCCATTCTATGGCAGTCCTTGAAAGTACTTCATTTTCTCGTGCGCTTTTTTCCTGATTGCCCCAAAATTTCTTGTCCTCTATACAGGAGATATCGTTTCCACATATATATTGACCGATGCCAGGAATGCCCTTTTGTTCTTGGCTTTCACGCGCGTGAGTTACAGCATGCCATCCGGCGAAAACAAGGAGAATAAGGCATATAGCCGCTGGATTTTCTTCAATTTACGAGCAAATGAGATTGCCCAGATCATAGAGCATCAGCAGAAAGGTACGTTTGTCCCTACCAGGGGGGCTAATGTCTATAAGAAACATAATCTATCGAATTTCCTTCAAAACGAAGTGCCAATGGGTTCAGAAACTTGTCTGAAAAATAGCGACGAATGATGTTCTTTGACTTTCAGGGCAAAAAAGTCATGCTTAAGGCCGTATTTGAGGGCACTCTGGGCCTCCTGGCGCTAGCGGGGAGTAGTTTCTGGATTCGCGCGCTCGCCGCGATATGTTTGAGTACTTGTGGGTCCGACACGGACTCCGAATGAAAAAATTATGACCGTTTTAGTGAACATCTCTCCATTCTATGGCAGTCCTTGAAAGTACTTCATTTTCTCATGCGCTTTTTGCCTGATTGCCCCAAAATTTCTTGTCCTCTATAGAGGAGATATCGTTTCCACATATATATTGACCGATGCCAGGAATGCCCTTTTGTTCTTGGCTTTCACGCGCGTGAGTTACAGCATGCCATCCGGCGAAAACAAGGAGAATAAGGCATATAGCCGCTGGATTTTCTTCAATTTACGGCCAAATGAGATTGCCCGGATCATAGAGCATCTGGAGAAAGGTACATTTGTCCCTACCAGGGGGGCTAATGTCTATAAGAAACATAATCTCTCGAATTTCCTTCAAAAGGAAGTGCCAATGAGTTCAGAAACTTGTCTAAAAAACAACGATGAATGATGTTCTTTGACTTTCAGGGCCAAAAAGTCCTGCTTAAGGCCGTATTTGAGGGCACTCTGGGCCTCCTGGCGCTAGCGGGGAGTATTTTCTAGATTCACGCGCTCGCCGCGATATGTTTGAGTACTTGTGGGTCCGACACGGACTTCGAATGAAAAAATTATGACCGTTTTAGTGAACATCTCTCCATTCTATGGCAGTCCTTGAAAGTACTTCATTTTCTCATGTGCTTTTTGCCTGATTGCCCCAAAATTTCTTGTCCTCTATAGAGGAGATATCGTTTCCACATATATATTGACCGATGCCAAGAATGCCCTTTTGTTCTTGGCTTTCACGCGCGTGAGTTACAGCATGCCATCCGGCGAAAACAAGGAGAATAATGCATATAGCCGATGGATTTTCTTCAATTTCCGGCCAAATGAGATTGCCCGGATCATAGAGCATCTGTAGAAAGGTACATTTGTCCCTACCAGGGGGCTAATGTCTATAAGCAACGTAATCTCTCGAATTTCCTTCAAAAGGAAGTGCCAATGGGTTCAGAAAATTGTCTGAAAAACAGCGACGAATGATGTTCATTGACTTTCAGGGCCAAAAAGTCCTGCTTAAGGCCATATTTGAGGGCACTCCGAGCCTCCTGGCACAAGCCGGGAGTATTTTATGGATTCACGCGCTCACCGCGAGCAGTTTGAGTACTTATGGGTCCGACACGGACTCCGAATAACAAAATTATGACCATTTTAGTGAACATCTGTCCATTCTATGGCAGTCCTTCAAAGTACTTCATTTTCTCGTGCGCTTTTTTCCTGATTGCCCCAAAATTTCTTGTCCTCTATAGAGGAGATATCGTTTCCACATATATATTGACCGATGCCAGGAATGCCCTTTTGTTCTTGGCTTTCACGCGCGTGAGTTACAGCATGCCATCCGGCGAAAACAAGGAGAATAAGGCATATAGCCGCTGGATTTTCTTCAATTTACGAGCCAATGAGATTGCCCAGATCATAGAGCATCAGCAGAAAGGTACGTTTGTCCCTACCAGGGGGGCTAATGTCTATAAGAAACATAATCTCTCGAATTTCCTTCAAAACGAAGTGCCAATGGGTTCAGAAACTTGTCTGAAAAACAGCGAAGAATGATGTTCTTTGACTTTCAGGGCCAAAAAGTCCTGCTTAAGGCCGTATTTGAGGGCACTCCGGGCCTCCTCGCACAAGCCGGGAGTATTTTCTGGATTCGCACGCTCGCCGCGAGCAGTTTGAGTACTTATGGGTCCAACACGGACTCCGAATGACAAAATTATGACCGTTTTAGTGAACTTCTATCCATTCTATGGCAGTCCTTGAAAGTACTTCATTTTCTCGTGCGCTTTATGCCTGATTGCCCCAAAATTTCTTGTCCTCTATAGAGGAGATATCGTTTCCACATATATATTGACCGATGCCAGGAATGCCCTTTTGTTCTTGGCTTGCACGCGCATGAGTTACAGCATGCCATCCGGCGAAAACAAGGAGAACAAGGCACATAGCAGCTGGATTTTCTTCAATTTACGAGCAAATGAGATTGTCCAGATCATAGAGCATCTAGAGAAAGGTACGTTTGTCCCTACCAGGGGGGCTAATGTCTATAAGAAACTTAATCTCTCGAATTTCCTTCAAAAGGAAGTGCCAATGAGTTCAGAAACTTGTCTAAAAAACAACGACGAATGATGTTCTTTGACTTTCAGGGCCAAAAGAGTCCTGCTTAAGGCCGTATTTGAGCGCACTCTGGGCCTCCTGGCGCTAGCGGGGAGTATTTTCTAGATTCGCACGCTCGCCGCGATATATTTGAGTACTTGTGGGTCCGACACGGACTCCAAATGAAAAAATTATGACCGTTTTAGTGAACATCTCTCCATTCTATGGCAGTCCTTCAAAGTACTTCATTTTCTCATGCGCTTTATGCCTGATTGCCCCAAAATTTCTTGTCCTCTATAGAGGAGATATCGTTTCCACATATATATTGACCGATGCCAGGAATGCCCTTTTGTTCTTGGCTTGCACGCGCGTGAGTTACAGCATGCCATCCGGCGAAAACAAGGAGAATAAGGCACATAGCCGCTAGATTTTCTTCAATTTACGAGCAAATGAGATTGTCCAGATCATAGAGCATCTGTAGAAAGGTACGTTTGTCCCTACCAGGGGGGCTAATGTCTATAAGAAACATAATCTCTCGAATTTCCTTCAAAAGGAAGTGCCAAATGGGTTCAGAATCTTGTCTAAAAAACAGCGACGAATGATGTTCTTTGACTTTCAGGGCCAAAAAGTCCAGCTTAAGGCCGTATTTGAGGGCACTCCGGGCCTCCTGGCGCTAGCGGGGAGTAATTTCTAGATTCGCGCGCTCACCGCGATATGTTTGAGTACTTGTGGGTCCGACACGGACTCCGAATGAAAAAATTATGACCGTTTTAGTGAACATCTGTCCATTCTATGACAGTCCTTGAAAGTACTTCATTTTCTCATGCGCTTTTTGCCTGATTGCCCCAAAATTTCTTGTCCTCTATAGAGGAGATATCGTTTCCACATATATATTGACCGATGCCAGGAATGCCCTTTTGTTCTTGGCTTTCACGCGCGTGAGTTACAGCATGCCATCCGGCGAAAACAAGGAGAATAAGGCATATAGCCGCTGGATTTTCTTCAATTTACGGCCAAATGAGATTGCCCGGATCATAGAGCATCTGGAGAAAGGTACATTTGTCCCTACCAGGGGGGCTAATGTCTATAAGAAACATAATCTCTCGAATTTCCTTCAAAACGAAGTGCCAATGGGTTCAGAAACTTGTGTGAAAAACAGCGAAGAATGATGTTCTTTGACTTTCAGGGCCAAAAAGTCCTGCTTAAGGCCGTATTTGAGGGCACTCCGGGCCTCCTGGCACAAGCCGGGAGTATTTTCTGGATTCGCACGCTCGCCGCGAGCAGTTTGAGTACTTATGGGTCCAACACGGACTCCGAATGACAAAATTATGACCGTTTTAGTGAACATCTATCCATTCTATGGCAGTCCTTGAAAGTACTTCATTTTCTCGTGCGCTTTATGCCTGATTGCCCCAAAATTTCTCGTCCTCTATAGAGGAGATATCGTTTCCACATATATATTGACCGATGCCAGGAATGCCCTTTTGTTCTTGGCTTGCACGCGCATGAGTTACAGCATGCCATCCGGCGAAAACAAGGAGAATAAGGCACATAGCAGCTGGATTTTCTTCAATTTACGAGCAAATGAGATTGTCCAGATCATAGAGCATCTGGAGAAAGGTACGTTTGTCCCTACCAGGGGGGCTAATGTCTATAAGAAACTTAATCTCTCGAATTTCCTTCAAAAGGAAGTGCCAATGAGTTCAGAAACTTGTCTAAAAAACAACGACGAATGATGTTCTTTGACTTTCAGGGCCAAAAAGTCCTGCTTAAGGCCGTATTTGAGGGCACTCTGGGCCTCCTGGCGCTAGCGGGGAGTATTTTCTAGATTCACGCGCTCGCCGCGATATGTTTGAGTACTTGTGGGTCCGACACGGACTTCGAATGAAAAAATTATGACCGTTTTAGTGAACATCTCTCCATTCTATGGCAGTCCTTGAAAGTACTTCATTTTCTCATGTGCTTTTTGCCTGATTGCCCCAAAATTTCTTGTCCTCTATAGAGGAGATATCGTTTCCACATATATATTGACCGATGCCAGGAATGCCCTTTTGTTCTTGGCTTTCACGCGCGTGAGTTACAGCATGCCATCCGGCGAAAACAAGGAGAATAAGGCATATAGCCGCTGGATTTTCTTCAATTTCCGGCCAAATGAGATTGCCCGGATCATAGAGCATCTGTAGAAAGGTACATTTGTCCCTACCAGGGGGCTAATGTCTATAAGCAACGTAATCTCTCGAATTTGCTTCAAAAGGAAGTGCCAATGGGTTCAGAAAATTGTCTGAAAAACAGCGACGAACGATGTTCATTGACTTTCAGGGCCAAAAAGTCCTGCTTAAGGCCATATTTGAGGGCACTCCGAGCCTCCTGGCACAAGCCGGGAGTATTTTATGGATTCACGCGCTCACCGCGAGCAGTTTGAGTACTTATGGGTCCGACACGGACTCCGAATAACAAAATTATGACCATTTTAGTGAACATCTGTCCATTCTATGGCAGTCCTTCAAAGTACTTCATTTTCTCGTGCGCTTTTTTCCTGATTGCCCCAAAATTTCTTGTCCTCTATAGAGGAGATATCGTTTCCACATATATATTGACCGATGCCAGGAATGCCCTTTTGTTCTTGGCTTTCACGCGCGTGAGTTATAGCATGCCATCCGGCGAAAACAAGGAGAATAAGGCATATAGCCGCTGGATTTTCCTCAATTTACGAGCCAATGAGATTGCCCAGATCATAGAGCATCAGCAGAAAGGTACGTTTGTCCCTACCAGGGGGGCTAATGTCTATAAGAAACATAATCTCTCGAATTTCCTTCAAAACGAAGTGCTAATGGGTTCAGAAACTTGTCTGAAAAACAGCGAAGAATGATGTTCTTTGACTTTCAGGGCCAAAAAGTCCTGCTTAAGGCCGTATTTGAGGGCACTCCGGGCCTCCTGGCACAAGCCGGGAGTATTTTCTGGATTCGCACGCTCGCCGCGAGCAGTTTGAGTACTTATGGGTCCAACACGGACTCCGAATGACAAAATTATGACCGTTTTAGTGAACATCTATCCATTCTATGGCAGTCCTTGAAAGTACTTCATTTTCTCGTGCGCTTTATGCCTGATTGCCCCAAAATTTCTTGTCCTCTATAGAGGAGATATCGTTTCCACATATATATTGACCGATGCCAGGAATGCCCTTTTGTTCTTGGCTTGCACGCGCATGAGTTACAGCATGCCATCCGGCGAAAACAAGGAGAACAAGGCACATAGCAGCTGGATTTTCTTCAATTTACGAGCAAATGAGATTGTCCAGATCATAGAGCATCT